>NC_055958.1:13757832-14000332 GCF_018492685.1 Alosa sapidissima
CTGCTCCGACCCCCGCCAGCTCCTCCAGGTCCCGTGCCGAGGCTGCAGACGTTTCCTGTTTGCTCTGGAAGAACAAACACGGAGAGCTCTGGGTGGAGCTGAGGGGTTTCCTCCCCTGCCCCTGAGAACAAACAGTGAGTTCATCCATCCACGGAGGAAGAACAACACCAGAGAGTGAGAGAATAGAGAAGGAAAAAGGAAAGTGTGTCAGGCAGCAGGGCCTGCGAGCACACAGGAGGAGTGAAGTGAACAGAACAGAGCTGGCTCTCGGTGGAAGTGGCCTAATCATCATCTCCTTCCCTGCATCTTAGGCACCTTGAGTACTTAGGCAGGTCTGTTAGACTTAACAGTGTGCATTGGTTAAGTTTCACACTAGAAAGGCTGTGATGGGTCATTTCGAATTACTATCTTAAAAAAAAAAAAAAAAAAATAGTTCTGCTGGTAAAATTTTGAGTTTAAATTCCAATGGTCAAAATAACCGCTGAAAAATGAAATTCTAGTAGTTTCAAAAATTCTGGGCAGTTCTAGTGTTAAAGTATACAGTATCTCTGTGTATGTTTACTATCAATAGGCCTTCTCTATAGGCTATGCCAACATCCTTACTTCAGGACATTTCTGTCAGAAGAAAAACAGAAGAAGAAAAGGAAATAGACAAGAAAAAAGAAAAGTGTGTCAGGCAGCAAGGCCTGCGGGTATGCAGATGGAGGACCGCGGTTCATCATCTGGAGGGTAAAGTGAACTAGAACGGAGCCGGGTCTCTGTCGGTGGAAAAGAGAGAGATCTGATCTCCTTCCTACCCTGAGTCTTGGGCACCTCACTGGGCACTGGGTCTGTAAGAATTTCCCCTGGGGATCAATAAAGTATATATCTATCTGTCTATATCTATCTATCTATCTATCTATCTATCTAGACTTACAGTGTGATTGCATTGCTTTAGGTTTCCAGTGTACAGCACTCAATATAGCTCTCTGTGTATTCTATGTTCTCATAGGCTGTGCTATTGAACTCTTCAGGATATTTATGTCAGAAGACATATGGTGGGGGCCTGGGGTCCAGCCAGCAACCCATCAGTCCCTGAGAGACAGGAACTGGACCAAAAAAAATGCATTTGTCTTAAATATATACCTGTGGTGGACTGGCCTGCTTTGTAGTATTTTTACCAAGTGATTGGCCGTCCTCAGCTCCAGAACGTCCATAACCTGGAAACTGGCATGAAAAAGCATTGTCATCTTTTTCCATGGTGTCTATGGGTGTCGCCACTCTGTTTTCTCTACCCCTCTGGTCAAAACTATTGCTCTCACATTGCCAGAGGTGAGATCTGACCAAAGAGCGGTCAGTGCTTCCCTCTGCTGGAACTACAGGTCGCTTAAAAAGTAGGGTAGAGTAGGCTCACTAGAGTCACCAAGTAGCCTGTCAGTTTCTAGGAAGGACGATTTTGCCATGTAAAATGTGCAGGGGCGGTTTTAGCAACTTGGAGGCCCTGGGCAAAGGAAATTCGATATTTTGATCGGGGTAAGATATTTGTTTGTTTTTTACTTAAATCAGATAAATTCAAGGAATTCATATAATCACAACAAGATCGACTATCGAATTTATCACGTTGTGTAATTTGATCAGCTGTGCCAATAAAGTTAGGCCTAGCATAGCATAGCAACACGGAGATAATAAGACATAATTGCAATCCACATATAATAACCTTAACTACTCTGCGAGTAGTTAGACTAACCCTTTGGTGTAATACAGTTTATTGAAACAGAAGTCACGTCATAAACTGCAGAACCATAGCAGAACGGGATAGCTCAAGGCTAGGCCTACTGTAGATTCGAAATCTCCACATCTGAAATCTGATTGGTAGTGGCTTAAGAAAAACACGGAAATTTCAGCAAACACTACTACACAGTGAAAAGAGATGGGACATGTTCTCCAGTTTTCGCTTCCCTTACGACCTTGGGCACTTCACCCACACGCCTACTACCCCACTATGTGTAGGCTAGACAGGGCAAAATCTACAACGATCTGGTTGGGGTCAGGTTACTACCAAACTTTTCTCAAATGATCATATTCGCGTGGAATCCATTTCTGGTTGGGACATTGTTGTATCGTGCATAGTTAATGATTTGCATGTTATTTGAATAAATTAGCGAATATGAATATATCTCAGAGAAGTGTCAATAATTTGACTGTATGTAGACAGAGCGATATGTCTTCGTGCACAATTATGTTTTTTTGTTTTCATGTAATATTGCAGATAGCCTACATGCAAATGAGAAAACTCTAAATGTTTATTGTCAATCAATGAGTTCCTCTTTATAAGAAAATCATATCAAGGAAATTATTGATATTATTTTACCAGATTAGTCTAGATATGTATTAGGTGCATTCATTGTTTTGTGAAAGTTAATATGCATGCAAATGTACCAGCTAATTTGCATACAAGGATAGATTCATGAATTGTGAATTGATGAGAATTCCTTCTGTCTTTGTTTTAGAAATTTCACAAACTTATTTCTCTCTTACATCTTTTTATTTTTCGATCACAGAAGAGTTCATTTACAAATGTGCATTAAAAATGTCAATGGATCTCATGAACAGTTTTCATTAACAAGTGCTCTACATCCACATCACACCTTCATCCTCCTCACGCACGAACACACACACACACACACTCACAAACTTATTTCAATCATTCCATTATGGTCTCGCTATGCTTTCAGTATGAATCACCCTAACTGGAAAGACTTTGGCGTCAGTATGGCAAAGAGGCCTCTTCAATATGAGGATCAAGATGAAGTTGCTTTGGCCAAAGAGAGAAACTTCGGAGAGGTGAATGCAGAGAATCCCACCACAAGACTCCATGAATATTTAGAGCGTGGGGAAAACAAATCTGAAATGGGAGCTCCTGTAGATGATGATTGGGAAGTTCCTTCAACAGATGATGATGTAGGTGAAAGAGTGGGTCCTGGTGAAGAAAGGTGAGTGAAATAGACTCAAAATTCATCAAGGAATGTGATCCCAACAGGGATATTTCTTTGGTACATTAATTTAAAGACACATAATATTTGCAAAAATTCCATTACTATAGACTGTTGATATGATAACGTTTCTATAATGATGCAGTCTATATTCCAGGCATCATGGCAGACACTCACCAGTGCTCAGTGTAATCTCCATGAAGAGTGACCAGTCAATGGATTGCCCAGGATTTTTTACATTTACAGGACATAAAGGCATTAGGTATTCATATTAGACCACATATAATAACTTGCTTGAGTATTTATTTGATAAATTAATTTAGCTTTATCTTCTGCACATGCCACTGATTCATTTAATTTAGTTTTATCTCCATTTTGTCACTAGGATCGATTTGGACAAACCAGACTCTCTGAGCAGTAGATTTTCAGCATGTGAGCTGTCAGAGGATTCCACTCCTGTTGCTTCTAGGTATGTTTGGTAAATATGTTTAGGTTTCCCTTTTGACCCACTTTCAAAAATACTTTGAACTATGTCTATCAGAAAGATATAGAGATTTCAGAGATCATGATTCTTCTGGGACCTAACTATTTTCTTTGTTATATTCATTAAAAAGCAAGACCGTATCAAATGATGAGGTTGATGGGCACAGGCTAAAATATACTGCTAAGGCTATAACATCTCCATATTAAACTTTGGTTAGATAAATATACACATTTATATATTCTAGCTCTTACAGTCCACACACTACAGAACCTGGAGGTGTCCTCTGTGCCGTTTGCCCAAAGAGGGCTTTCAAGTCCTGTGTGACCTGCATGGCCTCCTTCTGTGAGATCCATGTTAGGCCACATTACACAGCCCAAGCACTGCTGATACACAAGCTGGTGGAGGCCACTGAAGAACTGGAGCAGAGGCTGTGTTCACGACACCACAGAGAGCTGGAGCTGTACTGCAGGACTGACCAGACTGCAATATGTGTGTTATGTCTGGCAGTTGAACACACTGGACATGACATAACAGAACTGGGAGAACATCAGGTTGGTGTGTTTGTCATGTACAGTGTCATTGTGACTTCAAAAAGAAAATGTAATATCAAAGAAAATGACCACATAACTCCTGCACTCTTGTATCCTTAGAAAATGCAAATGAACAAATCAGAGATGGAAAAGAAGACAGGTGAGTATAGTCATGCAGCAGGTACTAAATAGCAAATTAACAAAGCGTATAGTGCTTATTCATTCACCTCCACCCTGACCACAATCATGCCTCACAGTCATTATAGGAAGAGATCAACAATCACACATACATTATTACAGTTTTCCATTTACAGAAAAGGTTGATTAATTACATTGTTCATTACATTGAATTCATCCTCAGCTGTTCCTCCTCCTGGGCCCATTGAGTTCACCTCAGTGAAGCCAGACTCTGTGTGTATGTGCTGGGGACCTTCTGAGGGACTGACAAGACCCCACAGATTCAGGGTCTCATGGACCGGTGAAGGAATCAAAGAGCATCTGGAAGTGCAGGACCTGAAACTACATGTCCAGGAGCTCATTCCAGCACAGGAGTACAGATTTACTGTGGCCACCCTCATGGATGACGGCAGACAGAGTCCACGTGTGGCTGCAACTGTGCAAACAGGTTTGGTTTCTGCATAAATATTAAAAATAGAATTGACAGGTTGTTGTGATTTATAACCCTAGTTGACAACTGTTAAATATTTTGTAAGTTAAAGGAAAAATCCGGCCGATTTTTACATGGATCTTGATCACTAGACGTCGGCGAATACTGTCGATAGGGGGAAAAATTACCAAAATTGGTGCTGCCAAACTGGAATAGCTGCAGCTAACGGCCACTGCTCCCAGTGCGCTACAATGCTAGGTCTGTGGGCATCCACTAAATTTGATTTTTTCCCTCTTAATGGATTCAAAATGTCATTAAAAGTTATGTGCAACATGAATAGGGTCCTTATGTGACAAAACGATGTGTAATCAACTCATTAACTGTGAAGTAACCATTTAAATTCTACTGTTACATCTGCATACTACTCTGTTTACCTTTTCCGGCGACAACTGAATTCCCACGATACTTTAAGTCTGTTGTCGAGCTCATGCCGGCTTCGCAACGAAAACTTGAAGTTTATTTAAGAAATAGGTAATTGCACACTGTAATGGTTATCACCATATTAACGTTAAAGGTGCCCTGCCACACAAAACCGTTTTTACTTGTATTTTTTGAAACATGTTAGATATGTTTTTGAGCTATGTCGTGAATGTGAAAATGAACAGCTAACTCCTCTGTCAGCTCTAGCCACTGAAAAGAAATAAGCGGAGAAATTAGGCCAATTGCAAAAGCTCTTCAGATTGACGTGAAATTGATGAGCTCATTACTATTCATGAGCTCGCCCAGTTGAGACCATGCCCACAAAATTCATTTAGCTCTGACAGTTTTTCGTAGGCCTATGCAAGAATGGCTGAATGTCAACGGACTTGTGCGCTATGAACTTCAACAATGCATTTTCCCCAAGAACCCAGACTTGAGGATCAAATGGCTTCGGTTTATTTTTTGGAACAATGCCACAGGCTTTGCAAAAAGGTTGCTGTTGAAGCCTGGAGCAGGCTACCATCGCAGTCTACGACCAGTGCCTGTAAGTAAAACGTAATTGTCAAGTCAAGGAAGTGCTATGTTATACAGGTTTAATGAACTTGCTAGCCTAGCAGGTTTTATTTATGCACGTTGGGACAATGCTAGCACTCGCTAGCCAAGCTAAGTTCATGCCATGAAGCTAAAATTAGTTGATAACGGCGGTCATGTTATGGACAAAACCTACTAGCTGTTAGCCAATCAGAGTCAAGCAGCTTAGCTTGTTGAATATTAATGAGAACTTCATGCAGGCTTTCAATACCACACTAGAATGGCTTGAAACAAGGTAACCAAGGCATGTTTTCCACAAAAATGTTACAGAGTCCATGGTAGAACTTCAGACATTACCACAAAGTAATGAAATAAGTGTGGCAGGGCATGACTATGTAACTACATGGAAACTGTTGAAATGTACTTGGAGCTGAAAGCTAGCTCTAGTCTCATGCTGAAGTATCGTGGGAATTCAGTTGTTACAGGAAAAGGTAAACATAGTAGTGTGCAGATGTGACAGTACAAACTTTGTATTCAGTGGAAGTTGGAAATTGAGAGAGAATATACAGTTAGTGTTTCCACAGTCCTGAAAGAGGGGCAGAGCAAACCCATCTCTGAAGACATCAGAACAAGTTGGCAAAAGTCCTTCTTTCCTGATAATTTCTTGTTCAGTTGTAGTTTTGTTGTTCAAATAACTAATCACTAGAGATGCACGGATGGACTATTGTTTTATCCGAAACCGCATCACAAAATTAATCATCCGTCCGCCATCCAACCGCACCAATATTTTTTGACCAATTTTCAAAACCGCACCTGCCCGCCATCCGCTGGTTGTTTTAAGGTCTATAGGCGATGCAAGGTGCTGCCGCGAAGCTAGGAAGCTCTTGCCTGTTCTGGAAAGGAGACTGATCCAATGCAGCAAAGATATTTAAAAGCTAAAGGCCCTAGTATAGCCTATGTTGTATCCCCAGAATATCAGCAGGGAACTCCGTCTCCAATCCGTGCACAGGGACAAAGATAAATAAATAGCCTAAATAAAACGCACATCGGCAAACCTGACCTTACCTATAGGTCTGCCTCTTTCTCCCTATGATATTGGTTGTGGCTTGATCTTGTCTGTTCCTGTCTTGGCCTGTAGGAGGAGCTGTGGAGGTTTTAACGAGGTGGCTAATTGATGGCCTAATTGGAGGTTGCATGAAATCAGTGTTCTCCAGTTGGTTCGGCCCTGGCACTGCACTCGCGAGCACACTCTTGGCAGGGCTGGCTGCAGCTCTGTTCCTTTACTTTTGCACTACACATTCATATGCTGACCTACACAACAGTTTTGCCTTGCCTTACACATACTGACTTTGTAAATATCTCTGTTAATAAATATACTTTAGTTTAAAATATACTTTGGTGTGGTCTCCCCTTCATGTCGTGCTCACTCCGAGCCAAATGGTTACGACACTTACCCAATAAAGTAACTAAATTACAGTGACGCATTACTTTGTAACTCGTTACCCCAACACTGTCCAATACTGACAGCTGGGCTCATAGCTTGCAGGTTTGCTAGTGGCCTACCAAGGCGATGCAAGGAGACGCGACATGGGAGATGAATCTTCGGTCAACTTGCACTGTATTCTACTTTCTTATTGTACATTGGAGAGGAAAAAATGCTGGTACTGTAGGCTACCATAGGCTATTTAATTTAAACTTCCTGTTACCTTTAGTGTGTGTGTGTGTAACAATATTTTACAATGTATATATACTGTATATATATTTTCATTTGATTGGTTCAACCGCCATCCACCCGAATTTAATTAAAATATAATTTTTTGCCACGTCATCCGCAGTTTATCCGCGGCTGTAACCGCCAACCACGTAACTCTACTAATCACAGGTGCTGACATGCACACGTTTGCCTCTCAGACATATCTACATGGATGAAGGCACACCTCCTCCAGCTAAACCTCTCAGAAACGGAACTGCTGGTCCTCCCAGCCAAACCTACTATACAATATCATGTCAACATCAAAATTGACTCCCTGTCTGTTGCACCGACCAATCATGTTGCCTCGTTGCCTTGCCTTCTCTTTTCATGTTGCCTGGTCATGCTGTTTCACATTTTACAACATACGGATAATCAGGCCTGACTGACTGAGTATGCTACCCCAAATACAAGCCATAGTCATCTCATGACTTATTGTAACGCCCTCCTAACAGGTCTCCCAGCCTGCATAATAAAACCCCTTCAGATGATCCAGAACGCGGTGGCGCGCCTGGTCTTTAACCAATCCAAAAGGGCACATGTTACCGTGTTACTCATTATTCTACACTAGCTACCTATAGCCACCCGCATAAAATTCAAATCACTAACTCTTGCCTACAAAGTAGTCTCCGGTTCTGCACCCACTTACTTGAATGGCCTCGTACAGGCATATGTACCTCCCGACCATTGCGCTCCTCAGATGAGCATTGTCTGGTTCTGCCACCCATACGCTCAGGGCAATCCAAACTTTTCTCATCTGACTTCCCTGCTGGTGGAATGCACTACCAGTTTTTACCAGAGCAGGGGCATCCCTCTTTATCATCAAAAAACTCCTGAAGACCTAGCTCTTCAGAGAGTATATCCTCTTGTGGATAGGATAATGTCCTGTCTGTCAGTCCTGTGTGGGTCTCTCTCTCTCACTCTCTCTCTTTCTCTCTCTCTCTCTCTCTCTCTCTCTCTCTCTCTCTCTCTCTCTCTCTCTCTCTCTCTCTCTCTCTCTCTCTGTGTGTGCATGTGAGTCTGTGATTAGTTATTTGAACAACAAAACTACAACTGAACAACAAATGATCAGAAAAGGAAAATCTCTGCTATTTGGCCGATATTCATTGATCATAATTGGCTGTTGCAATCACAAAATTACATACTGAATTTGAGTGTTAATACTTCTGTGAGGAAAAAAGGGCTAAATACAGAGTTAATGATGGTTTATTGAGTAAATATTTATCCTTGTACATCTTAGGGTAATATAATTTACAAAGAAAACATTGAACATGTATGCACTGACCCTTAATATTATATATGTATGTTGCAGGACAGAATGAAAGACTGAAAAAACTTCAGGAGAATGCTCGTCTCATTAAAGATCATCCCCGAAACATCTATGTTCTTGCAACAGAAAAAAATGTGCTGAATGAAACTGTTGCAAGATGGACATTTGGAGAAAGAGACAACAGCAAAAATAATAGAATCATCATAATAGTAGGAGAAACAGGGACAGGGAAGACCACCCTCATCAACACTCTAGTAAACCATGTCCTGGGTGTGAAATTTGATGATGAGATGTGGTTTAAGATTTCTGAAGAGGACGAAAACAAGAAACAAACAGATTCCCAAACAGAAGCTGTAACAGTTTATGATATTTTTGAGGAAGAGAGCCCAGTATCCCTCACCATCATTGACACCCCAGGCTATGGGGATTCTCGAGGACCCCTGTATGACCAGCTAATCACTGAAAACCTGTTTAACTTGTTTAAATCGGAAGATGGAGTGCAGGAAGTGGATGCCATATGTCTTGTTCTGAAAGCATCTATGAATCGTCTTTCGTCTACACAACATTACATCTTCAATGGAGTTCTGTCCCTTTTTGGCAAAGACATCAAAGACAACATTGTGTTGCTCATCACACACTCAAATGGCAACTATCCAACAAATCCACTGCAGGCCATAGAAGAAGCAAACGTTCCATGTGCAAGAACAATGGAGAATGAGCCTGTCTACTTTCTGTTTGACAACTGTCAGCTAGAGGTATTTGGAGGAAATAAAGATGTTGCTAAACATGCCTGGGACCGTGGGGTTGAGAGCATTGAAAATATGTATTCCTTTTTAGATCAAAAAGAAAGGAAAAGCATGGAACTCACTAAAGATGTCCTGAGAGAGTGAGTGCGCTTGTTTGCTTGTGTTGACAATCTAAAGCAGCGAATTGAGTGGATCGAGCTGAAACAGCAAGAGATGAGACAAACTGAAGCAGCTATTGAAGAGAACAAGGAAAAGCTGAAATCATGTGAAAAGTTTGAATATGAAGTTGATGAGCCATACAAAATAAAGGTCCAAGTGCAGGGCTTTACACCTGGATACAGTTTAACACCATTGGAAAAAATGTGGGGACATTTCAATGCTCAAGCCACGTCCTGTAAAGTCTGTGAGGAGACCTGCCATTGGCCTGGCTGCTGGATGGCTCCGTCTCTCCACATTTGTGAAGTGATGAAGAACAACCACTGCACTGTGTGCACTAAGAGATGTCATTACAGCAAACATGTGAAAGAGGGATGGAGATGCATAGCAAAGACCAGGAAGGTGACTAGAACCAATGAAGACCTGAAGAAAATGTTTGACAAGGAAACTGAAAAGAGCAAAAGTTATAAGGAAACACTGAGAAAAGCTGAGGAAATGTTGGCAGAATGCAACAGTGAAAAATGCAGGTTAGTGCAGGAGGCCTATCAGAGCATCCGGAGGCTGCAGGAGATTGCCCTTGAGAAAGACTCTGTGTTCACGCTTGTGCACCTGGACTTTCTGATTGAGAAGCTGCATGAAATCGGAGACAATGAGAAGGTAGAAAAACTGATGGAGATGCAAAACATTGATGAGGCCAGACAGAGAGCTGTGGATTACATCAAAGCAATTCAAGGAACCGTTTGATTTTATTAGAAGGAAAATGGAAAAGTCACCCAAACCCCAAAGCAGTAAGGTCAGTTCAAGTAATTGAGAAAGTTGATACAGTTGCAAATATCAGCTTTCTGAGGCATTAATACTGTACCATCTGTTTCAGTAATGGCATACATATTTGCTGTATGCTGGACAACCAATTCCAAATTTATACATTATACATTTATTGTATATTTATGTATCTTCAAGGCATATTGTTTCTGTCTTCCCTGCTCTACCTGTAAAGCACTTTGGGTCAACTGTTGTTTGTTTAAATGTGCTATACAAATTAAATGACTTGACAATCATGACAATTTCAAAACTGGCTCACTCGTGAAGCGCTTATTGTACAGAGCTTTATATCCTCATATGCTGTAAGGTCTGCTGTTTATTGTGATATACGGTTTGACATTAGCCTGACGTTGTCATACTCAAATTCTAGTCAGAATATGAGTCTGATACTGCTCAATTGGGACGTAATTATGGGGCGTGTTTCAACTAGGGATGTAACGGTATGAACATTTAAACTCACGGTTATAGTGACCAAAATGATCACGGTTTTCGGTATTATCACGGTATTTCTAAAAGTGTGTTCAATATGTTCAGAAAGCCCTGATAGGCCTACACAAGCTGAAATAGTTTCAAAAAGTGTCCCGTTCACTTTTTTCTTCATGTTTAATTGGCTATGTGCTTATAGCTTAACTTACCCTACCATAACTTGGAGTTTGCTATTTCTGTTATTTGGATGCAATGAGTGAGACCAAAGTAATGTTCAAAATAAAACTTTAGGCTACTATATTCTCCTGATAACGTGAGTGGAATGGATTTAATGTGGACGCGAACATAAAAAGACGCAGAGTGGCTACATGATACAGTGCACATTTTGCGGTGAAAAAGTTCCACCTTTTAAAATCAGGTGTAGCCTAATCCGAATCGTAGTTAAAACCATCAACTAGACAACAGAATCAGTAGGGTACCAGTTTTGTTCCATTGTACCAGGCCTACTGTATGTCAAAAGCAGGCTCGGATGAAGCTGGGAAGGATTAAACACACGGTTTCCACACTGTGGCAATCAACAGTGATAATCATGATGTTTGAAATGAAAACGGTAATTATTATCGTCAACATTGTTATCACGGTTTACCATTATACCGGTAATCGTTACATCCCTAGTTTCAACCGATACAGGGGGGGAATGCCTCTGCACTCAATTGGATAGACCTAACCAATCAGAGCAACGAAATAGCTTAGCATGAGATGTAGGAAGAACACACAAACCATCCTTTAGGGACCGGTATAGGGACCATCACTGAAAATATAGATAGATATATACTTTATTGATACCCAAGAGGAAATTCAAGATCCCAGTAGCATCACAAGAAGACATCACAACATACACTTACAACATAAACAGGATGATAAAATAACAAATCCACATGAATAATATGGACAATATAAGATACTAAATCCAGGTCAGGCTGGGGGAGGGAGGGAGGGGTTGTGCATATGGGCTAATATAGCCAGTATTTTTTACTACACATTTCATTTTTTTTTGTACTGTATGTGCATAGTCCGATTGTGAAACTGTTAGTGTGTGGATGATTTTTAAAGTACTGCAGCTTAACGTAGTGCAGTGTTCTTAGTTCTTACCTAGTGTTGCACGGTGTATCGATACGAAAAAGGTATCACGATGCCTTCACGCAAAAAACGATACGATTTCCGACGTTTTTAGAATCGATACTTTATTAAAATTAACGTTCTGTGTCTGCGTGAACTGCTGCTCTCACTGCTCCTTGCACGCATCTAGGCAAGTGGGCGTGTCAAGCAGGCAGCTCTGAGTGAGTGAGTGAGTGCGCAGCCAACGTCAACATACAGTAGTTCTTAGCCGACCGTCCTCGGCCTTGTGGATAAAACAAAAGGTGAAGTGAAATCTGCAACTATTTCGGATACATCGCGAATAGTGAAGGCAAGCCATCAGGTACACAGAGGCCTGTTTGTGAAATATGTTTCAAAGTCATTTAAAAGCAGTAGGCTACGCATGAAACTTGGCTAAACACCTCGCAGACATATCCCAAGATTTTTGTTCAAAGAACGACAGGTTAACGAATATGCTATAGAAAACACGACTACATGGTTAGTGCAAAGTTCTTCTCTTCTGTTTTAGTCTAGCCTAAGTGAAACGAGTATGGTTCTCTGGGATAAAGCGAACCTTCCTTCATCAATGAATTTTGACGAAACATAACGAGCTGTACTCATTTTGACGAGACATAACGAGCTGTAATCATAGGGTGCTAACGTGATGAAAGCGCAATGTTCACGCCAGAGGACTGCACACAGACATATTGCAACAGGTAATGGTGTAGGCTTATCTGACGAAGACCTGAGTGGTTGGAACGTCGTACTTGTACACTGGGCGCAAAGAAGACTATCCTCACATTTTTCCCTTTGCAACTGTCAAAGAAATCCCATGAACACGGGAAGGCCTAGGGAAGCCTATACTGTACATCAGATGGCCTAAAGATTAGGCCCCTCTGCATAGCATTCAGTGATTTGCATGCAGTAATTTCAACACTGATCTTGATCTAGCCTAGTTTGGCTATTTAAAGCTACTTTATTGGCAAAACACAACACAATGTAAATTAACTATAACAAAAAATAAAGGACTTCATCACACAAAGTAGGCCTACTATTTTATGGACTATAAAAATAATAATTATGTAGGAAGTTTAGAACCCAGAATTGACCTGCACACTACAAAAGTGCACCGAATTCAACACAAATGACTCAATACACTTGGAGGAGGTATGAGTCCTTTCTTTTCCAGATATCTTAGGATTTTATTTTTCTTAACATTGCATACATTTATACAGGGTATGCTAATGCACTCTTTAACTTTTAACCCCTTAATGGATGGGTTGGCTGTAAACCGAATTGCCCCTCGGGGACTAATAAAGATATCTGAACTGAACTGAACCGTAGTTCGGTTTCGCCGTAGTATCGTTTCAGTATCGAGCATCGTGATATTTATGGCAGGTATCGTATCGAAGTCATAATTTTGGTATCGTGACAACACTATTCTTACCAAAGTGTATCATTAAAGGGACACCTGGCAAGCCTGAGTGCTTTTTCACTACGAAGCTCCCCCTAGAGTCTGTACGTGTCGATACGTGTGTGAACCCTCGCTCGGTCTGAAGCTCTTTTACTTTTATTTTTATCTTCCGTCAAGGGTTTTCGCTGCTTCTTCATCGGCTCTGCCATTATATACACGTTTGTAACAATCACTAGCCGGGTTTCGTTAGCCTGCGTCTGTCGCGGGGAATGCTGGATGTAAACTGATCCTGCTTCTCGCGATGTCTGAGACTTTGCGAGACTGAAGGTCGCGGTTAAGATACACCGAACTTGCAAGCAGGATATTCTTCCTACAGGCTGTAGGGGCGGGCGAGAGAGTCTTCATTCGCCCTGTAATGAGTAATTTATCCATATACCGACTTAGGAAGATGATTAATTAACACGAAAACGTTGCCGTTGGTGTCCCTTTAAACAAATAGTGAAGTAGAAGGGTGAGCCATGTTGTGGCTGTTTGTAAAAGAGGTTCATGAAAGCTATGAGTCTTGCTCACTAATGCTAACGCAGGCAGTGCATTTGCGAATGACAACTAGCTCCACCCATAAACTGTCATTCAAAGCGGATTGTGGAAGGAAATGGCCAATCAAGTCCTTTAGGCCACTGTTACGACCCTGTTGACTCTTCTTGGGGCTCCGCCCTTTTTATTCTATGTACTGCCCGTCTGTCTCCTGCAGGGTGCTGAGTGCAGGGGTGGTGCCTGGGAGTTAATGGGCTGGATTATAAGAATGCAGAGTTTTATGTAAATAAATTCAATTATTGAATGCTATGGTGTGTGGTCTCCCCCATTTTATGTCAGGTCTGCTTTGAGCCAGGTGGTCCTTGACGGCCACGAAGAGCCGACTGAGCTAGATAGCTTTTGTGAGAGATTAAGATTTTGTGAAGTGTAGATTGTTACACACAGGGACAGTTGTTGATGTTAACCTTCACCAGACCCGAGGGACTCTCCCTGTCACCCTTACACTTGGAGAAAAAGACAAACACAGGTTAACCGTTTGAGGAATGTTGCTGGGCAACCACTAGCCGGTTCCATGTTTTCTGATTGAATGGCCATGAGAATTTGACAGCATTAACATAATAAGCATGAGCAGGGGTGTAGCACGAGATCCTGGGCCCCTGGCAGTCCAGATGGGCCCCCATGTTCCTAACCCCCCCCCCCCCCAAAAAAAACGCCTAACTCTAATCCTAACCTCTAACCCAGGGGTGGGCAAACTGCGGCCCGCGGGCCGGATCCGGCCCGCCAAGCACTTTCATCCGGCCCGCTGAGCATTTCATTTGGTTATCAGGCTGCTCGCTATTTTTTTCCTGCGATAGAGACGACGTTGGTTAGCTTTACTGCAAACTGCTTTTCACTCTCCTTAGAGAACGTTTACAATGTCAATGTCAAAACATCATGTTAAATAGAGATAACATCATGTTAAACTAAGTTAACTCTTAGTTATCTCCTTTGCAGCAGGTCTAACATGAACATGCGATCCATTTATTGGGAACGCGTCTGCACTCACGAGAGGGAGAGAGAGCCGCAGGTTCCAGCTGGCTTGTCATTGTTGATAATTGATATCTCTTTCTTATAAGAAACTTTTAAAAGGAAATCATGAAGGCAGCAGTAGTTCCCACTACTGACCATTTAAAAAGTGTAAGAGGGCCATACCGTAGCAGGCAGAAGATCATTGAGAAATAAACGTGAATTAAAGCGACAGTGCACAATTTATACATTTGTTAAACAGCATAAAATTAGCAGTATTTTAAGCAATTAATATTTTAAAAGAAATATTTTGTCATACTAAATTATAGGCTATAAAAAATGTATTTTTTTTATGTGTGTGTCGTGGGGGGTGGGGGGGTGGTTGTTGTGCGGCCCGCCGGCCAATTTTCAAAACCCAGTGTGGCCCTTGAGCCAAAAAGTTTGCCCACCCCTGCTCTAACCCTAACTTGTTATGACAAAAAACGAATGTCACTTAATAACAAAAGCGTTATGTCCTAAATGTTTATGACTTGTTTATGACACATTCATGACAGTGTCACTCTTATGTCGATACTGTCAAGTAAAGTGTAACCAAAAAAACAAATCACGTAGGCCTGCACATGAATTTGTGTACTGTAGGCCTAGATGTTTATAGGGTATTATCACCCGGAGAGAAGAAATACTCTTTTCTGATTGTCTGGCAGGGTGGCTCTTAATTCTGGATAACGAGACCTATGAAGTAGATCTGGTAAAAAAAGTTTAATCGCCGTTCCATATCAATGGTTATGAATAATAACTATAACAACGATAGTAGGACGACAACAGGTGAGCCTGGAGGCAGGCTTCGCAACAATGGCTGTAAATAAGCTAACTGACTGTCCATGCTATCGCTGTTATAGGGCCAACGAAAGTTGTACAACAAGCCGAACTAGTCAGCTTCCGAGGTGTCCTGTTATACGGAATTAATGGACCACGCTGCGCGTCGGAGAGTTCTTTGCCCCTTGCCCTCGTCCATTAATTCCATATAACAGGACACCTCGGTGGCCGATATCCCTTACATAACTATTAACTGTAATGCTTAAAGGGATATTCCACCATTTGGGGAATTAAGCTAATTTTCCACATCACCTCGAGTAAAATTTTTTTTTATCTTTCTCCCGTTCATCCAGCCGTTCTGTGGATACAGCGATACAATTTTTAGGCAGCTTAGCATAGATCATTGAATCGGATTAGTCCATACCATTCTCGCCGCTAGCATCACACTTAACTTGACTACGATTTCCGGAATTTTTCCCATTTAAAATTTGTCTCTTCTCAAGTTAGAAAGTGCAATAAGACTAACGGAAAATGAAACGATTTTCTAGGTGGATTTGACATGGAACTACACTCTCATGTAAGGGATAATGTATAGAACGCCGGTCATTACTGGGAAAATAAGTCCCGACAGAGCGAACCGGACCCCGACGCGCAGTGGAGGGGTCTTGTTCCGCCCTGAAGGGACTTATTTTCACAGTAATGATCGGCGTTCTATACATTATCCCGCTTATTATACGGCTACTTGCCAAAACGAAATAATGAACTCCCCACGATATGACTTTAGCCTACATAACCTAGCCTATTTGTTACCGTTCATCGTGGCATTTGCTGAGAAACAAATAGTTCGCAACACACGCTGCTGAACTTAAATCAAACATTCTTTAGAACACAGCTGATCAACCGTCTGCTTTCACGTTTGAATGAAGTTCCAGTCCTTGCGTAGTGATATGAAAGACATTAATCAGAAGCACAAAACCCGTTGCCATTGACAGCGGTCATTAAATGCTTTGCCGGTGATTTATGTAGATTTAACATAGGCCCGAACGTTGGGAAGGCCCATTCATGTGAATGGAACGTTCTGCAGCACTCTGAAGAGCCGTGTAATAATCTGGCATAACAATCAAGGAACGTTGCGAACGTACCATGTACACAGTAATATCACGCAGCACCTGAAAATAGTTCCCGTGGGATATATTTTCCGGCAATACAACCAAGGTGATTACCTGCCTCCAGGCTTGCACAGTGAACGAGTGTTGTTTTCAGCCATGGTGACTTTTGAGCTAGACGATCCAGAAGATATTTACTTTGGTGCAGATGTAGATCCACAGCCCTATATGTTTGAACTGGAATATACAGAAGAAGAGCTCTTGGAAAGAGAAAGGCAATCGAATGTGGCTGAACAGGTGGTGCAATTGCGGGGCTTTTCAATCCATGCCTACGGAGACTGAGTGCCTGTGTTGTACGGAGTGGGACCAGGTCTTGCCATCCATGGCTAGGGACAATCAACCCGAAGAGGAATTATCATGTGTCGCAGCAAACGAGCACTTCGTAGCCATGCTGCATCCAGCAGTGGTCGACTTTTTTTTCCCGGTGTGATAAGGTAAACTGGAAAAAGCGTTCCATACCTGGCATGCCTGATGGACAACTATCTGTCGAGTAAGTCATTTCTGTAATCGTTAGCCTACAATGTTATTCAAAGCTTTAGAATGCCTTTTTCTGTCAACATGCATTTATTTCAATTATAGGCTATTTATTATTTGCTATCTTCTTAGTCAATGCAGGTTGGTGTCATACCGCATCATCATAGAGACAGCACTCCGAGTCCAATGCGCCCACCCTAACCCCACAGAAGCGCACTTGACATCGTTAGCGTATTTCAGTAGCTAAGGAAAATTTATTTTCTGATCGTCAAAACCACACCAGAGATGTTAGGCTTTAAATATAGGCTAATAATCAGGCTGCAATGATCTCGCAAATAATTTCTGAATAGCCTAAAGTGTGTCGTCTCCACAGCAAGTATGTGTCCTAATACTTTCTATCATAGCGACTAGGATAGTGAAATGATTTCACTACCTATGCATTTATTATTTTTGCAAAACTGTAAAACACAATTAAAGTTTCTTTCAGCTTATTCATGGTTTTTTTGAACATGTTAATCGCATAGAATATGTAGGCCTATATCAACCGTAGGCCTACACACTTGATCGCTATCACATAGATGAAACCATGCTACGGTTCTTACAGTAACGGACTCACGTTCACGTTGATCTCTATAACTGTTCATTTTTAGTAGCCTATATTCGAACCTATCCATAACCCTTTTTTGCTATTTGACTCATCATTTCACATACAAAAATATAAATAATGTCAGACAGTGAATTAGTAATTATTTTAAAATATATATAATATATTTTTTTAAATATATCTTCTGCCAGCAGGGGGTGCTGCAGCACCCCCCTTCCCGCGCCCTTGACAAGCAGGGAGGGCAAATTCATTTTTTGTTATCCGAACACATGCTCCGTTCCGTTCACGGTTCCTCCGGGCCACATTCTGATCAAACACGCACGCACCTGCACTTTAGAAAAAGCCCCGTCCCGCGATACCTGCAAAAGCGGACTCCCTTGTTCCTGGCGCGTGGCAATTACGTGCTATTCCCCTCTGCGCCGTTCCAGCTCATTTTGTATCTCTGATTGTTGCTGTAAAATTATACGCCAAATTGATGTTCTTGGGGACAGCGGATGACTGACAGACGAAAAATGAATCAGTTCAGAAGCCCAGGACCGCACCAACTCCTTTAGGGGGGAAAGTGAAAAAGCTGTTTCCAACTCTGATCTCGATCTCTCTCTCTCTCACACACACACACATTTCTAAAAATAGGAAGACGTTTTGTCAGTTTACTTTATTTATAGTAAATAGGCTTGCTAAATATAAGTGGGAATCTTTTGTTTAATGTGGATTAAACATAAACAAATGTTTCATGTGGGTAATTGTGTATATTTTTAGCCTATTTGTGAAAATACATTCAGTCCATTAGCCTACATTGACTTGCAACCTGTACCATGAAAAGTTGCATCCTTGATTGCCTATTGCCGTCATCACTCTTCCACTGGCGGGACAACATAAAAGGGACGTGATTTAATTCTGTTCAGCTATCGTGAAACCGAGGAACATGAACATCTGCAGATACTAACCGAACATGATACCGAACATGCGCCCCAATAAAGGTGGAATATGTTACAATTACAACTGAAATGTATATAATTTATACAGCACCAAAATATACCGACGAGGTTATGGCTGTGCGTGTGTAGACAAATGTATTCATCACGTCATTGTTACATCTACTTCGAAAAGAGTTGCGTCAGTACTTTTCCATGCCACACATGGACAGTACCTTGGAGAGCGACCAAGGCGCTCATTTCTGAATAGGTAGGCTAAAGCTTTCTGGACTCATCATCCTTACCTTCGAAGTGACAAGTCAGTGAGATCTTTTTATTACTGCCTCTGGATGCTAGCAAACAGCTGTTAGTTTCTGAATGTTTCTATAAAATTATCATGTTTGGATAATGCACTCTGCCCAAAGAATGGATTCAGGAAAAAACTGATTTATCTATTTATGGAAAATATAGAGGTTTTCAAGGCTTCTGTAAACATAGGCAACAATGATTAAGATTTAATATTGCTAATAGATTAAAGAAAAAGTTAGTCATTGAACAATATTAGAGCCATCCACATTTTAGTTAAGAGCATAAATAATCTAGTAATGTACACAGTAATCTTCTGAGAAACAAATACATTTCCAAACAAACAAATAAACTAACAACACCGTAAACATAGCTAAATATTCCACCTACTGGTACATTCATACTTACTATTTACATGTATTTCCCCCTTTTTTTGCGTGTATCAACTGTTTCAACATGTGATTACATACAGTACAAACTCTCAAGTGTACCTGAACCTTTCATATGCCTTGCACCTTTCATATGATAGCAAATTTCAAAATAATGAGTTCAATTGAATGGGATGAAGACTGAGTCAAACGATAGGTTTTGTTCAGGAAGAAGGCTCTCTCTTTCTGAAGGTCAGTCTTGTGCGGGGGTCACCCAACAAAGTCCTGTCAAAAGACAACGAACAAGAACCTTTTATTTAGCGAACCTTTCTATTTTCAGAGCCACAGAAATGGCAAGGGCAGCTCACAAAAACATGACTTTAATTTCATGAATATCCATTCATTATACAAGGTCTGGGACTGGGAACTCAATTTCTTGCCATTGATCATGTGATCATGTGTATTATAATGTTCCTGACCAGTTCTCAGTCAGTATATTAGCCATTATTAAGAAATAATTACAGCTTGTCCTTTACAAGCTGTTCCTTTCTGTATTTTCATGTACCAATGTCTGATGCAATGCATCAGCACCTGGCCACTTATAAGCTCATTTTTTAGGATTGAGCTAGGAAAGGACAAAGGTCAAAGGTCAAAGGTCGTACCTGAGCACAATGCCGACCAGCAGCCCAGCAGCCAGAGGGCCAACCCAGTAGACCCAGTGGTAGGGCCAGTGCTTAGCCACCACGGCTGGACCGAAGGCTCGGGCCGGATTCAGACAGCCACCAGAGACCGCCCCACTGCAGAGACAGAGAGAGGGACAGAGAGGACAGGTGAGGTTGAGAGGAGAGGGAGTGAGAAAGGGGCAGGAGAGAAAGAGGGGGGAAAAAGGGCATGAGAGATATAAGGAGAGAGGAAAAGAAAGGGATAGGGGAGAGAGAGGGAAGGACATAAAGAAATAGAAAAAAAAGAAAGGAAGAAAAAAAAAGATGTACACAGATAGTGAGAAAAAGGCCGACAGAGAGAGTGAGAAAAACAGAAAGAGAGAGGGAGAGGGCAGAAAGAGAGAGTGAGAAAAACAGAAAGAGAGAGGGATAGGGCAGAAAGAGAGAGTGAGAAAAACAGAAAGAGAGAGGGAGAGGGCAGAAAGAGAGAGGGAGAGAGGGAGAGGGCAGAAAGAGAGAGGGAGAGGGCAGAAAGAGAGAGGGAGAGGAAGAGGGCAGAAAGAGAGAGGGAGAGGGCAGAAGACAGTTATGTGGGAATGTATTGTTCTGGAGTTTTTCTGACTAGGATTGCGAGGTGCCTTGTTTCAGACAGATGTCTTGTCCTCATCCTGGTTGTACAGCTCACAGAAGCATCACACCCTCAGAAAGACTTACGGTACACAGACCAAGACAAACATGAACACACGTGTGCACAGATCATACACACTATCGGCCATGAATGATCACACAAACACACACACACACAAACATTCAGTTGACCCCACCCATACCCATAACGACACAAATGTACTGCACAGACTGAACACCTGAATCTAGACGCACACCTGCAGCCACCCATATTAACAAGCACACACACACACACACACAAAGAAACACACAGACGGGCACACACACACACACACACACACACAGACAAACACACAGACGGACACACACACACACACACACAGACAAACACAGATGGAGACACACACACATACACACACACACAGATGGAAACACACATATACTCACGCTCCCAGGATGCCGACGCAGAGTGTGAGGCCGATGCAGAAGGGGGCGAGGGGCGTTTTGCTCTGACGGTTCACTGCACTCAGGCACACCGACAGCACCAGGAAGAACGTCATGATCCCCTCCGCAAGCAGAGCTACGCCCACCTGATGATCGGCCTTAATGGCATCAAAGGCTCCGCCAGACGCATTCACAAAGCTCTCGTGCGAGGAGGCCACAGCCTGTTTAAATAAGAATCACCACAGTAGAAAAATAAGATCAAAGCGCTAGTCATCTTATGGCAATATTTACTTAAAACAGGTGCTCTTTCGAGAGAGTATGCGTTCAATCTATCTGAAAAGACTATGTGTTTCTGACTGACTGTAGGCAGTGTTCCTCTGCAGTAAAGGTCTTACCCTGGCAAAGCCGGCGCCCACTATGGCTCCACAGAACTGAGCTGCCCAATAGGGGAAGAGCATGATGAGCTTCAGGCCGCCTGCCACAGTGACCCCTAAGGTCACAGCAGGGTTCATGTGGCCGCCACTAGGAGAGCAACAGAGGTCAGAGGTCATATTGCTTCATCAATACCAGTCAATACATTCAAGTTGAATAGAGACACATTGACAACCAGATGTTAGTAAGGCAGATATGTCTAAACTACCAACAAATGTCAGGTATATGCAGGGTAGATGTATTATGTTAAGTTGTTAAAAGCCCCTGGTCCCATCCCTACATTAACTATGCTGTTTGACTTAATGCAGCCTTTTCTGCCAGTAACTGATGGTGCTGAAACGTATAAACAACCAGGGGCAAAGTAAAATGCATTCCTAGAAATGAGTATAAGATTGAAGAGTCTCTTCTTGGAACCTTGTGGATGAGCAGTTTGCAAACCTGTTCATCTGTAATTGGGAAAGTGTGCAGACAGCAGACACCAGTGAGCATTTAACATCACAAACACAATCCCCCCTCTTCACGCACCTGATTCCGGCCGTGATTGCGATGGAGATGGAGAGTGCCAGGCCGTGTGCCACAGCGGGCTGCAGGCGACCCGTGCCTGCAGAGTTCTCGATTACTGAGGCGCAGCCCGAGAAGACGAAAAGTGCCGTGCCGAAGAACTCGGCGACGCACGGGAGCAGGTAGCGGTCGTAGTGCGTGCGGCCCCACATTATCTTGGCCCTAGGCTTGACCTCCGAGACCTCATGCACCTCTTTACCAGCTGAGAGCGAAGCCATGGTGTCGAGGAGGGAGATGACCGCACACGTTGTTAAGTACTAAAAAAGATACGTGAGTGAGAATAATGCATACCTGAGAAATACGTACCTTGGTTGTATAACGGTACTGAACAAACGTATGCAACGTGTTAGTTTGGGCTATTTTTTTAGTATGGTATATAAGTATAAGTATATATACTCTTTTGATTCCGTGAGGGAAATTTAGTCTCTGCATTTATCCCAATCTGTGAATTAGTGAAACACACACAGCACACAGTGAGGTGAAGCACACACTAATCCCAGCGCAGTGAGCTGCCTGCATCAACAGCGGCGCTCGGGGAGCAGTGAGGGGTTAGGTGCCTTGCTCAAGGGCACTTCAGCCGTGCCTACTGGTCGGGGTTCGAACCGGCAACCCTCCAGTTACAGGTCCGTGCTAACCAGTAGGCTACGGCTGAACATATTTTTTGAGAATGACTGCTTCTATGTACACAATGAGCATGCTATTTAGGGGATCATATTCACGGAAGAACACAGGCACAGAAGAACACAGGGAAACGTGACCTCGCCATCTTCTACCCCACAAGTTAGCCTAACCAATTATGATAACCTTTTCAAGCATGGGGGTTTCTGTGAAGTCAGTAGAAGCCTAGGTAGAGGATATCTTGGGTGATCACATCTCACAAATGACAGTATTCGCCCACCCCATTTTTGATTAAACTTACCATTTTAATATCATTGCTGACATTAGGAGATTAACTTACCATTTTAATATTATTGCTGACATTAGGAGATTAACTTTTAAGTTAGATTACGTTAAACATCAGCTAACCGTAGTCTTAATTTCTCTGGGTACTAGCTAACGTTAGGTGACAAACAATAACGTTATGAATAATTCAATGCAGCTATCAAGATAGTCAGGTTAAGATTTGTTTAATTTCAAAGAAGGTTACAGACATATATGAAATAATTTATTCTAAAAACTAAGGTATAATTTCCAAAGTAACGTTAGCCTAGGCCTACCTTCAAATTTGCCCTGATTGCCCTACTATGGCTACCAATGCGTTGGGAAATTTAGCCCATCTCTTTTGGAATGTTCAGACATACAATGTTACATTTTTATAGGAGCCATGCAAACAAACGGCAGTCTTTACCTAGTCTACTTACAGCTAATTTAGCCTTCAATGTCTTCGGACCAAAGCTTAAACTTTAAATTAGAAAAAAAAAATAAGTGAAGAAAGATATAGATAATTAGCCCATAAAGAAGGAATTCAGGCTAGCAAGATGAATGACCCCTGATTCAATAGCCTAAATAGAGGGTATATCAAGGCCCATAGTTTTTCCAAAATCTAGCCTATAGGCTACAAGATCGCATCAAAATTGATGGTGGTAGGCCCTAAATTGGAATTAATATTGTCAAATATTAGGCCTACCCAACTGAACCAGAGTGGGACTTGGGCTATCAGAAAGAGAAAAAACAACTTGTTGAAAAGTTGACATTGTTGTGTATTGCACTTTAGCTAGCATGTCTGATACTCTTTTATTTCCTTAAAAAATAACCTCCAAGTTAATTTTTATTATCATAGTTTATCACAATGCTGCAATTTGTCACAAAACTGTTGTCCTTTGATTTTGATAATAAAGTTTCAGTCTGTTAATATATTCAAAAACATTTTGTGGACCTTCTTGGAAATTACCACAATAGGAAGTGCTTTACCTTGATCAGAGTGTTTGCTGGGATCCTTTTCTTGGAGGCGAGACCTTTTCTCAGAGAATATAGTGAAAGTTTTCTTAGAAAAGACAGGGAGTGCCTATATAGTGTAACTGTGGTGTTCCGATCCATTGCACATATGGTTAACGGTTAATGCACTTGTATGTAAATCTGTTGGGTGGATGACCTGTTTTCTCTGAAACCCATGCCAAGAATAAGCGGTCACCTTGTGGCCAGGGGACTAGATGTTATCTGATGTTTATTAATGATGGGGTTATGTCCGGTTCATGTTTGTGTGCACACTGCACAGGTGTGTGTGTGTGTGTGTGTACTTTTGTGCATTTGTTTGTGTGTGGGGGATGTCTGTGTTTGTGTGTGTGTGTGTGTACTTTTGTGCATTTGTTTGTGTTTGTGTGTGTGTGTGTGTGTGTGTGTGTGTGTGTGTGTGTGTGTGTGTGTGTGTGTGTGTGTGTGCAGGGTTGTCTATCTGTGAGTGAACTGTCAAAGTTTCCTTGAATTCCACGATTGATATTGATTAATTGATGTTTTTTTATTTTTTATGACAGGTATTCCCAACTCATTCCAGTCAAGTGTACATTCATCTTCAGCCATCCTCAGAGACAAAATCAGACACGGTAGTTGTTATATTCTCCACTCTGTCACAGCTACTGGGAGGAAAACTTGGAAATATCATCTCTCTCTCTCTCTCAGAATGGTCTGTGCTTGCTTCTGTCTGTGGTGTTTTTGCCAAGCAGATATGGAGAATGATCCTGAGCCAGGGTGGTGTGTCATGGCTGACTGAGCAGCGGTGGATGGAAAGAAACAGGTGCCAGAGGCTACCCCTGCTCCTCTTGAATCTTTAACTTTTGGGCAGAGCAAGTACTGAGTCGGAGCGGAGGACATGAACGGAACAGAGTGGACCAGACCTAGGGTTCCAGGTACACACTGCATGGGGAGTGGAGGAAGTAGGGCCTGAACAAATCCATCAGATTAGATAGATAGATAGATAGATAGATAGATAGATAGATAGATAGATAGATAGATACTTTATTGATCCCCAATGGGAAATTCAAGGTCTCAGTAGCATACAGACATCACACACAACATGCATTTACAGCAGAAAGAGTAAATATAAACATATAACATATATATATACATATAACAAAACTCTACTGTAAAATAGAGACAGTAGAAGATAAGAAAAACTAAAAAACTAAATATACTATATAAATTAAATCAAATCAAATCAAATCAGCCGTGGTCTATTGCATACTGACAATACACACAGTGCAGACAGGGACAGACAGACATGCACTTGCACATATATGTGAACACACACAAATGCACGTATATATAGGTTCATACAAGGGTCATTCCGTGCCAAATCAACAGATGCCTCCCGCCTGACCATCTTGGATTTGCTTCATACTTTATGTCAATAATGCTATAATATCCAACAACTACCGTGTAAAAAATTAAGCTTGTTTCTACTTTATTTTCGGAGATATGGAGGCTTAAAAAACAGGGTCATTAGTCTGATAAAATGCCGATTTTTAAAATCACTAAGTTCCTTCGGTCATTGCTTTTGAACAATTCATGCTAGATGCTTGAACTTTTCAGGGAATATTGCAAGACTATAGATGTTTTGGAATGCAGAGTTATTTGGCCCAGAGATTAATATTTGCCAAGTTATGACATGTTGAATATGGCATTAAATATATAATATTAAATATTTTTTTAATAGCAACTTTTGACCAATATATCTTCAAGCCGAACCACATCAGATCTTTTACATTTATACATAGACATATTGTAGTGCATTATTAACAGGTAGAAATATGTCCAGAAGAAATCAAAATCTATGATTTATGACACATTAAAAATGATAAAAATAATTTCACATTTAGGTTTTATGTGTATTTTTCACATGTATGACAACGTCTTTCTTACAGACAACCATATCATTGAAAAGAATGTGTTTCAATTAGCACATGCACAAAATATTGAGTTGGTAGCTTTAATCAAACTATATTAATGAAGGCATCAAAAATGGTTTACATGCCTATGAGTGAGTGTCTTTTTCCAAGGTTGCAGTGGACATTTGTTTACTTATACCATGTGATGTTTTGTTTATATAGCCATGTGTTTCATTTAATAGTGTCTCTGTCCCCACCCCTCACCTGTTTCTGTTTATTAGCCTTGTCACCGCCTTACCTGTTTCTTGTTATGTTCATTACGAGACACTTTCTGTCATGTTGTGACCCATTTTCTCCATCCAGGTTCAGATATAAGGCCAGACAAGGCACACCACAATGTGTTTGCTTTTTCAACACATGTATAAGAAATATAAGTTAGTGTCAAGAGCCATTTTATATTTTAGTACACATTTAAACCTCAGAAAAATTTATCAAGATATGATAATCAACATACCAAAGTAGGTGCTTTGAAACATATAGACATGTGGGGTGTAGTACGAATCTCGATTAGTGGGTTAGCGAGGTATGTTGCGCTCAAAGCCAGGGTATGCTGTGACACGAAAGTGGATCTGTTTTAGTGTCGCTATATCACCATGGTATCTTATGCTGTCAACCAAACCTGGTCGGGAGGAGGTTATGTGCTAAGTTATAGCTCATATCGTGTAATCTACCGCCCGCTGACCAATCAATTGTCTTAAAAACGAAGTTATCTCACGTGTAGGATTCTGTCATATATCTTACAGGTGGAGCTCCGCCTCTACTAACATTTTGGATCTCGAATGCGCTTTAATAAGGCGGTGCGTGCAAATATCCCACTATGGACGTGCATACCATACAACAACTGATGACAAATGATGTTATTGGTTAGACACAAAAAATGACCGCATTGTAGATTAAGCTATCGCTCATGAATGCGGAAGTAATTGTTTTTGAGGCGGTCTTGTGCGTCTCCACGTTTCAGGATTGGCCAACGTCATCCCAACACCGAGAACGTGCACAGATCTGAGCTGAAAGCCTAGTTTGACAAATATATCACATAACTGCTATCGTAGTATCACTTAACGTATACCCCTGAGTCAAGCCTCGCTATGTCTACATAGCTTAGATATGTCTAACGTGCTTCGTAGTACCGCAATGGAGTGCAACACGGGCACCAGTTCAATTTTCAGAAAAAAAATTTTTTTGTTTAACTTGACTGACATCATGTGTGCGTGCGTGTGTGCATGCGTGTCTGTGTGTAGTGCACCCTGTGGGTATATTTTTTGAGATGAAAATAAAGATTGCTGTCACTGGCTGTAGCTGAAGGCCGTGGTTGAGTATCCCTGTGTGTGTGTGTGTGTGTGTGTGTCGTTGTGTGTGTGTGTGTGTGTGTGTGTGTGTGTGTGTGTGTGCGCGTGTATTACTGGCTGTAGCTGAAGGCTGTGGGCAGTGTTTCCCAAATTCTGAGTCGCAGGAGATTTTATTTGGGTCGCCAGCACAATTTATGTTGTTTATAGGCCTAACTGATACCATTTGTCATTTGATACCAGGAAAGCTAACAGTTTTCTATTAGGATGTAGTTTGTTAACTACCACAGTCACGGTTTTGTCATAAAAGCTCATGAAACTGGCGCATGAAACTGGGGGACGAACGCATTGCAGAGGGGGTGCCAGAACATGGATATCTACCTCTCAAAATGAAACCGTTATGTGGGGCGCCTGCCATGTACCTCGCAGTTGCAAACTAAGGGACATGAATCCGCCTATTTGCACGAACATTAACAGATACCAACTCCTCAACTTTACCGATTAAAATCTAGTGACCGTGCTGTCAACTAAAGCAGACATCCATAGACCGGACATAAAACTGTTCAATTTGCATGTTTCGATTGTAGATGCAATCTTTAAAGTTAATAGCAACCTCCTCACATTCTTATTTCTGATTTAAAATGCACAACAGTGCATTATATTAGGCTACAATTTAATTGGACATTTTAAACACTATTCCTCTCGTTTTCTACCTCTAACTCCAAAGTAAAGGCGCATTAATCCGGCTATTGCGCAAAAGCCTCTTGTTCTGATAAAATGACTATACAATATAATATAATACGTATACAATATAACGACTTGAGTTATTTGCTGTTTACATCGGAATTGACGTCCACAATGTTATGGACCCATTTGTCTGCAACGCAACGTAGCCTACAACATTTTTTTTAGAAATACAGGAACAGCTTACTATGCTGACGAATGACGACTGCGCAACATGCGAGAATTTCCCCAAACTCTCGGATGCGCATTAAATGTAAAACATATCTTTTCAGTAGTCATTTCCAACTTTTCACGCTGATGGTGCTCAAAATGCAACACAGCCGTGTTCAAAGCAGGATCTAGGCTCTATATCTATCTAGATCCTATAGCAATGTATGGTTGGGGAAGGTATAGAAAAGTTGGAGAACCTGTGGCCTAAAACAATATTGGTGGTTGCAGGGTAATTGAAGTGAAATGGGTCGCGATGGTCTGTCATTTTTAAAAAGTGGGTCCCCAGAAAAAAAGTTTGGGAAACACTGGCATAAGGGATGGGCAATGAGGAGAACAGCCCAAGCAAATCATGTGGGGCCACGGCCAGGTGCTTTGATGACTTCTTTTGAAATCCAACATTCAGTGTGTTGCTGTATTATGTTTTATAACAAAAAAAAAAGGAATTATATATTTTATAATAATTTTAAATATGATGATTGAATTATGATTGATCAAATCAATTTGAGGTGTCTATCCAAGAAATTGTATTCTACCACAAAAAATGAAGAATAAACGTATGGTGATCAATATGTTTTTCACAACCAACCTCAAATATACAAAACAATAACACTATTTTTCAATTCACAACTTTCTTTTCTTTTTCAAAATCTTTCCTCTATTCTCTGTATTGGGTTTCTCTCAAGGCGTTTAGACTCCAGTTATCAAAGGCACAACAAAGCAGGGCAAGTGAAGAACTTAACATTCAGTGTTCATCTTGTTTACGTGTGTACCACTCTCATATTTCTTTCTCTAAAAGTCAGTGATTTTATATTGACCACTTTTTGCTGTATTAACTGGAAACAATTGCCTTAATCAAAATAAATAAATGAAAAAATAATGAAAGAAATTGTGTTTTCTAAGTTGCAGATGGGGTTACTGAGGATTTTACACAGATGTTAACATGAATAGTCTAGTTGACAGAAAGGTGAACCCGGAAATGTTGAGTACACCAAAGTTTTATGATAGAAATATATAGTATGGGTCCCCAGCATGCAGAAACTGCCGGATGCTAATTTGCATATGTTGGGCAATTTGTGTAATTACGCTAATTAGCATAAATTAGCATAATCACCTATATTGATCATATTATAGGAGCTGCTTGGCCAAAATGGACAATGTTAGTATGTTTTTAGGGGTTACTGGAGATGCTGAGTCCATATCTGACATTTTCAAGACTCAAAATCACTATTTAAACATGGTTTGGTCACGTTCTTACTCTCATTAAGATGATTTTGCTGAGTTTTTGGGGGCGATTTAAATGGATTTTTGGAGGATAAAAATGTTCAGTGTTCAGGAATAATTTCAAGTTATTTCTGAATTACACAATAATTTTGGAAATAGTTATTCACTGGCCCTCTGCTGTGACTCACAATTGAGTAACAAAGGGAAGAACTAGCCTCTACTACTCCTCCTGTCCTCATCCGTTGTCCTGTCGCCATCTTCTCCAGACTCTTCATCCCTGTCCTTCTGCTCTTTTAGCTGTGTATATATATATATATATATATATATATATATTGCAACATGTAACATCACTGCCTTTGCAGAAACAATAATTAGTACAGGCCAGGCCTGCAGCTGCACAGCTGCACTTTCCAGATACATGTATACACAGTTTTAACCCAGCTTTGCAGTTACTGCTGATAACATCTAACAAATCAGCAGGAGCAACAGGACTTGAATCGAGGGTGGGCGAGTTCCTCTCCTTTCTTCATACCTGTCTTCTTACTCCATCCAAACGCGGTGATATCCACAGCCGGTGGATCAGGGCGGTCAGCTGCTTTCCAAAGCAGCACCTGTAGATGGGCACGTTTTCCATGGAGGAGTAAGTTGCGTTCTGTAGGAGACAGTGTCTTCAGTGCTGGAGGAGCCGGGAATGGGAGGCCTCACCGCCAGGGATGGATTACTGCACGGGCTTACCGGGCCCAGGGTCAGGGGGCCCTGAAGCCCAAGCCTTTGCATGAAATCATTGCCTCAATATCAATACATCAGGATGTATGGTGTATGAATCTGATTGAATTTAGTCCATCCCCAAAATGCACCAGTATACAGGAAATCACATCAAACCAATTAAAACATTTCTGAGGAAGGACCCCCAAACCCCCCTTCCACATGCGACAATTAGTGGGGGGCCCTTAATACATCTGGGCCCAGGGGCCCGAAAGTTCATAATCCGTCCATGCTCACCGCTAGGTGGAGGCCCACGCAAAAGGATCCGAAGAGAGCCCTTGTAAGGGGTACTAAGAAGCTTACAGAGGCCTTCAGTAGAAGCCGCGGGAGGAGACCAGCCGTCGCCTGGGCCTGGCTACGGGAGGAGTGCTAGCCTGAAGAGGATCTCGATGCAGTGGACACGGTGGAGAAGGGCTTCACGCGACCCTGGAAGATGAGGTGGTGACGCCGACCTGCTTCACCGTGAGAAGACCTTGAGCCCCTGGCCCGCCAGGCAGCTTTAGGTTGGAGTTGGTGGTGGCCCTGTCTGCGGAGCAGAGCAGAGGTGGAGCGGCAAGGAGGTGGTGCCTTGGACGGACGGATGGACGGTTGGCGGAGCCGTTTGAGGCACGACGGTTGGGCAGCTCCGGCGGAAGGGCCCTCTGAAAAATGGAACTCTAAGCCTTTGGGTGCGTGTGGGAGGCACCATGCTGTGCGGGTGCTTGTTCTTGTTGGCCTGTTTGCCGGCGCTCTTTAGAAAAATAAGGGGAAAAAAAGTTTGTTGTGTGAAATCGGATGGCACGAGCCAGAGAGAAGGTCTAGGCCTTGACGCAACCGTGGCAGAGTAGAGTGGCCGGGAGCAGCGGAGGACCGCTATGCGACGAGGCAGCAGAGGAGGGACGCCAACGTCGGTAGCTGTAGCCCGATTGCGCAGCGTGGTCCGGCTACGATGGAGCTGGAGTCTGCTGCCTCGACTGGCGAGACGACGGAGCAGAGCGTTGGAGGTGCGGTGCCAGTTATGGTGTTCAGTGGTGGGGAGTCTGTGCCGGTGGAGGCTAGGCCCCGCTAGGTGTTGGAGGAACGTTGTGGTGGTGCACACTGCGAAAGTGCGACCTGAGGGTGTTCTCTGAAGGGAGCTAGGGACGAGCGGCGACAGGCCAGATGACTGCCAGCACTACCCGCATTGGGCTGCTGGTGGTTGTGGTTCCCCTGCATGAGTAGGGCTCTTGCGGTGTGTGCACCCCACCTGCTGTGTGGCAGTGCCAGAGACTTTGCTGGACTGAATGTGCCGAGGACGGCAATGGCTTGTTGGGGGAGTTGTGTAACGTCAGCGTGCTGGACTGTGCTTGAGATTCCCACAATGTTTCGCGCTGGGGATTCTGGGAGAACTTTGGGGTTGTTATTATGTGTGCTTTTGCCTGTATGGTGCGGCTGCGTCCAACCCTATGTGTGTAAGGTGCGAGTGTTCTTGACTTCCCTGGCATGTGCTATGTTCTGTGCCGATGTCCCTGCTCCAGACCTTTAATAAAGCTTTTGATTAGATAACGCTGTCTCATCAGTCATTACACTATTAAATCTGCTTAGCATCAATAGCATGCTGCACATATTTGTTAAAGCTCTTGCATTCAAGTTGAGTGATCATCTCAATACCAATGTTTCCCAAAAGGGCTTGTCCCTACGAGAAGAGTATTACCTTAAACACATATGAGGAAACTTAACAGTTCAATCAGTAGACTATGATAAGCTAGCCAACTATGCTTCTTTGTGTACAATATTTCCAGGCTTCAACCAGACAGCTGAATGTGGTAGAGTTGTAATAGAAATAGTAGGCCTAAGCTATAAGCTAATCTGCATAAAGTGTGCTGTCATAAATATCAGACATGCAGTATTCTCTCTTTTAATATCAGGACATAAAATAATACAGATATATTATATTGTAATCCTCTGGTGTTCTAAGGTAGGCTATTGAAATGTCTAGCCCGACCCCTCCAAAAAAAATCGAGGTTTGTATCAAACCGTGGGTCAAAAATTGTGATACGAATCAAATTGTTAGGTTGGTGTATCGTTACAGCCCTACTGTATATCGCTACAGCCCTATCCTCCAAAAATCTTTCTAAATTGGACCAAAAAAATTTAGCAAAATCAGGTTAATGACAGTAAAAAACGTGACCAAACCAAGTTAAAATAGTGATTTTGAATCTTGAAAATGTCAGATATGGACTCAGCATCTCCGGTAACCCCTAAAAACATACTATCATTGACCATTTTGGCCAAGCAGCTCTTATAATATGATCAATATAGGCGATTATGCTCATTTATGCTAATTAGCTTAATTACACAAATTGCCCAACATATGCAAGTTAGCATCCGGCAGTTTCTGCATGCTGGGAACCCATGCTATATATTTCCATCATAAAACTTTGGTGTACTCAACATTTCCGGGTCCACAATGTCCACCGGACTAGAATATCAAAAGCTATTTAAAATCGTGCCAAAACAGATGCATAGCAGTGTGACTGACTCCACCAACACCAGATCATGTGGAGGGAAGTTTGGCAGCAAAAGGCCCATTATTTCTATTTTAATGGCTGTTAAACTTTGACTTACACCACAGGGCACTGGAAAGAGCCCAAGCTCATTACGACTCCTTCATAATAGCTGCGGTGTGTTTGGAGTAAAGATGGAAATGAAACGGATGTAGGCTGTTTATGAATTCTGACACTTATTAATGAAACATAATCAGTAGCCTATATTGCAACTTTCAGAAGACCCCCTTCCCAAACATGACCCTTTTTCACAAAAACACTATCTTCCACACCTTTTTAACCACGTTTGTTTTCCAGTTCTTTATGTAGAAAACTATACTAGCCCTGTAGTACAATATAAATTCAATAATATGGCCCCAGCGGTGGCGCAACTGGCTCCTGCACCGTACGCCGGCGACCCGGGTTCGATTCCCGCCCCGTGGTCCTTTCCAGATCCCACCCCGACACTCTCTCCCACTCACTTCCTGTCACTCTCCACTATCCTGTCGCATTAAAGGCATAAAAATAAGGGCAAAAAAATAAATAAAATCAATAATATCTTCAAAATGTGGGATTTTGGGCCTAAACTATCAGGAGATACTCATTCCACCAACGAGTTACCACTGAGGAAAAGAGTCTTGAATTTGATCTAGCGTTTATGGCTGGTCGACACAACAGATGCTCAGCAGATGACCCCAGTGAGTGGTTGGGGATGTACAGCTGGATCATAGAATTGAGATAGCCGTAAGCAGATCCAGTAAGTGTCCTATAGGCCAAGGTCTATTATAAGGAGTCAAGGTAGAGTAGGAGAGGAGTTACATGTGTCTTCTTTGGCTGATTGAAGACCCGGCGTGCTGCAGCATTCTGAATCATTTGCAGCGATCTTACTACACAATCAGGCAGGCCAGCTAACAGTGAAATACAATAGTCCAGTTTGGATATAACCATGGCCTGCACAAGAAGTTGTGTGGAATCTTGTATCAGATAAGGTCTGATCTTCCTAATGTTGTAAAGGACAAGCCAACACGATTTTGCAATTCAGGCTACATGCTCAAAGAAATTAAGTTGGTCATCAATTATGACGCCAAAGTTATGTGCCAATCTAGTTGGGGTCAGTGAAGAGGAGTCAAGCTGGATGTAAATCTGTTGGGGAATAGCTGTTTTAGCTGGAAACACCAAAAGCTCAGTTTTTGAGAGAAGAAGTTGAAGGTGTCGGTCTGTCATCCAGACTGAAATATCAGGCATGCAGAAATCTGATGGGAAACAGTCCTCAGGTGATAAAGACAGGTAAAGCCGTCCGCATAGCAGTGAGTCAAATCCATGGGAGTGAATGGTCTCACCCAAGGAAGTGGTGTAAATAGTGCCCTAATACTGATCCTTATGGCACACCTGTGGTGAGGTGGAAATGCATGGATTCCAGTTTCTTCAAGTAGCAGCAACTGGAATCCATGCATTTCCACTGAATTGTTTTTGGAATCTGATCCCTTATCATACCTGTTCATTCTTACTCGTTGCTCGACTTATCGTGACTAAATTCAAGATGGCTGCAAACGCTAAACTTCGTGAAGATACTGTTTGTATAAATCGTCTTGTAAGTAAACTACCAGTGCTTTTTCAAAGTTCTCAATGTCTCGTTTTAAATGTCAGGGCCCTCGGAAGTCTACCAATGAAGTGTGGAGATGCATTGAGCCTCGTAAATGGGTGTAAAACAGTGATTTATTTGCATGGCTAGCCCGATGCCGAAGCACCACTATTGAAAAAACTGTTGGTAGCATCGGCTAACTAGCGCCAGATTTTGGAGTGCAGGGGACAAGCCGAGATGGGCTATGAGACATACGTTCACACTCGGTATCATGTTTCAATACACTTTAGGTCAATATCACACCGGAATTCTCCTTTAAGGTAGGATTCAAACCAAGATCTTTCCCAGAAATTCCCTGTTCAGACAGTGTAGAAAGGAGAATGTCATGGTTTACAGTATCAAAGGCTGCAGGTAAATCTAGTAGAATTATGACTGAGCAGACTGATTTAAGGTGCTGCTGTATACGGGTTTGAGTCCGGGCGTGTGCAGGGCTGAACCACGCAGGTTAAACAGTAACAGTAAATGTAAATAGGTTACATTAGCTACTGTCAATGCTTCAGTCACAGACAGAGCAATTTCAGTAGAATGACCACTCTTGAAACCAGACTGCATATACGGTCTAGCAGTTTGATCTGATACAGGAAGTCATAGACTTGCTTGAAGAACACTTCCTCCAAAGCCAACAAGAAAGGAAGAAGGGAGACAGGTCTGTAGTTCTTTATCAATTGTATGAAGTGTACTTTTTTTAGCAAAGACATAACTCTTACCTGTTTAAAAGAAGAAGGAACTATTCCAGAACTGAGTGTAGTAGTGAGTGTCACATGCGTGACTGCTGGCAGAACATCAGGTGTGATAGATGGCAGAAGAATAGACGGGACAGGATCCAAAGGGCATGTTGTTGGATGACTTTGCTGAAGCAGTAGAGAAACCTCTTCTTCATCAAGAGGAGAGAAAGAGTCCAACAATTCACAGGCAAAGCTCTCCTAATGGGCTCCTCAAACTGAGCACTTATCCTGTTGTGTTTGCAGTCAAATATGACCGATTGACAATTCTTCTCTCTAAAAAATATTGTTAACTTATTCTCACTACCATGAGGCTTCACAGGGCATCTGAACACACAAAACACATTTTGATATTTTGTATAACAAAAGACTTTTGTCAAAGCAAGTCTTCTCATCGACGAGGACGAAAAGATAACTTTGTGTGTAATGCTCATGAAATTGAATGTTTTCTGCCATCTAGTGGACATCAACACGAGGCACAAGCTGAATACTAAATACATTTAAATTTATTTGAATATCTTGTTATACAGTATGAAAAACAAATATTTAGTAGGCTACAATACAATGAACACATACAATTTCCATACAATTGCTACTGTTAATGTGTGGACTATGTACAAACATTTCCAGTCATGTCAGTTTATTTGGTGATTAGATTCATTGCAGCCAGGGAAATTAATTTACAGCATCACTCACAAGAGACCCTTTATTGATTTGCCTCACTACTCTCCATCTTTCTTTTCACCTGATTTCTCCTCCTCAGCCTGAGCGGTCACCTCCTCCTTCTCCTCTCCTCTCTCCACGTCCATCTTCTCCCCTCCACCCACCTCCTCCTCTTTCCCCTCCTTCTCCCCTTCATCCACCATCCCATCTCCTCCATCTCCCTCTCCTCTCTCCCCCTCCCCCTCCTCTCCTCCTTCCCCATCTCCTCCCTCCCTCTCCCTCTCTCTGCCACCTCTTCCTCTCCACAATCTCCCCCATACTTTAAACCCCTCCTCCACCTCCCCCTCCTTCACCTCCTCCTCCTCTCCGCCCTCTGCCACTACCCCTCCCCAGCCCTCAGTCTGCAGCTCCAGCTGCTCCACCCGCGTCTTCAACTTCAGCGTGCTGGACTCCAGCTCCATCATCAGCCGGGCCAGCTTAGTGCGCAGTGTGTCCAGCGTCCGCTCCAGATGCTCCACCTGGGGAAGACAGAATAGGGAAACTACTGAGACGACGACGACGACGACGACAACAACAATGACAACAACAACGACAACAACAACAACAACGACAACATAACTTCCCAGCAAGTAAAAAGCATTTTGGCCTCCATATGGCCTCTCTGTTTTTTTGTTTTTTTTTAAAAGAACTGTTGCACAAATGGGAGAATGTGGATTTCAATACTTCTGGCTGTGATACTTAACATGTTACCGGATCCGGCCCACTGAGTATTTAATTAGGTTATCAGGCTGCTCCCTATTTTTTCCTGCGATAAGAGACGACGTTGGTTAGCTTTACTGCAAACTGCTTTTCACAATTCTTTGAGATCGTTTACAATGTCAATGTCAAAACATCATGTTACAGAGATGATACTCTGTGTTATCTCCTTTGCAGCAGATCTAACTTAAACGTTATGCTACTTATGCTAGTTTCTGAGAGAGAGCAGCAATGGCTTGTCATTGTTGATAATTGACATCGCCTTCAGAAACTTTTACAAGGAAATCATTAAGTAAACAGTAGTTCCCACTACTGACCATTTCAGAGAGCACAGTCTAGGCACAGCGCTAGCCATAGGGAGGCTATATTTGAGTTGATCTGGCAAAAGATAACTGAGAACTAAACGTGAATTGTTCTTAAAGTTAAAGAGCATCAAATTAGCAGTACTTTTTAAGCAATTCATATTTTAAAACAAAATTAGTTTTTGTCATTGTAATCATTTAAATTATATAAAACATTTTCATTTTTTGGGGGGTGGGGTTGGTTGTGGTGCAGCCCGCCGGCCAATTTTCAAAACCCAATATAACCCTTGAGCCAAAAAGTTTGCCCACCCCTGCTTTAGGATTTCCCCTCACAAATTGCCTCTCTCTCTGTCTGTCCCTCTCTCTCTCTCTCTCTCTCTCTGTCTTTCTCTCTCTCTTTTACACAAACACACACACACACACACACACACACACACACCCTGGTCTCCATCCGCTCCTGTTGACTGCCGTCGTCAGCAGTCTCCTCCAGAATGCCCATCTTGGTGAGGATCTGACGGCCCTTCTCCTCTAGGTGGCGCTTGGCGGCAGGGAACTCGGACAGGGTGGCCGTCAGGTCCTCCTTGGACAGGCTGAACAGGTCTGAGTGACCGATGCTGCGGATGTTTGCTGTCCGCCGGTTGCCAGATTTGTTCCCTTTTTTGCAGAGCAGAGAGGAAATATACTGTGACTTGTATTGAATTGGATTGTTGGATGATTTTTTATAATTCTGGTCATATCCTTGCCCATTATTCCATTTTTGTTAATAACGATAATAACGTAACAAAGGTTGTGTACTCTAAACAAGTTGTGTGGTATATAAATGTATCTGGATATCAGATAGTGATATTATAAACTGGTTGATTTAAAATGGCTTTTGTTTTAAACTATTTAGAAATCAAAACGGATAAAGTTATATAAGTCATAAAACCTTAAACACACAAAAAATAACATAAAACAGTAACACCATTTATGTTGCTTTATTTATTTGTTCTTCAGGCTGCCCAAAAAAGGAGGGTAAAGTAAAGTGAGCCTCCCACTCAGCATCTGGTGCATGTCAGAGGGGTGGGGGTGGGGGGTACCGACTGCATGCAGGTTAGTACCTGTAAGTGGATTCTGCTGTTCAGCGCTGCATGGTACCTTTGATGTTGAGGATACTGATCTCTCCGAAAAACTGCCCATCCCCGAGCACGGCGTACTGGGTGACCCCGTCGTCCGCCACCACGGCCAACTTCCCCTCCTTGATGATGTACATCTCGTGACCCACATCGCCCTTCTTACAGACATACTCACCTGGGCTGTACACCTGGGGAGAGGAGGAGGAGGGGGGGGGGGGACAAGGAGGATGGAGGGGGAAAGCAGGACAGAAAACGAAAGGTAAGAAAGTAAGCCTGTAATTGATATACTGTAGTGCATTTGTTTTTTAATGCACAGAGTGAAACACAAAGTGCTCTACACACAGACATCAAGACAATAACATCAATAACAAAAAAAAATCTTTAACAAACAAATTAACAGTAAAAAATCTATTTAAAAATGCATAAGTGAAATCAGTTAATTGGTTACATTGAAACAATTCAAATATCCATGGGCAAAGGGGACTATCGTGAACTGCGCAGAGCATGGTGTCATTGAACAGAGCAGCCCAAAACCCTGTTGGCTGTCTGGACATCACTGTGTTGGTTCAGGTTGATGATATCAGTTCATCTTTGTAAAGGTCTGTTAAGTCAACTGATACAGAGAAAATAAAGCTATTGCTTAGTTCAGAATTATTCAGAATTACCTTTAGTCCAGGTTGGGTCAAATCAGTCAAGTGTGTAAATATTGAGTGCAAACAGGTGGCTGTGATGTTAATTTAAAAAAAATATAATGTCTGTCAAACATTAACATGTACTGCTGCTGATACTAACAGCAGATTTGAAATGGGTTTGGGCATTTGGTTGACCTTCACATTACCTCAAGGCCTGAAGGGGTACAAACTCTGTGCTTTCTTATGTGCTTATCTTTCTCTGTGCAGATTCATACTATTGAGGACAAGCATCACTCAGGATAGGCTCACTGTCCTTCAACAACTCCAAACCTTATAATCAGGTATAAAGCTTGTTGAACAGTTGTGGTTGCGAACAGGTTACTGTGTGATAACTTAAAGTATTGGCCAAGGTGATTCACAGGACACACTGATCACACCACTGCAGACTGGACTGGCTATAATCGGCCAGATCATCACAAACACATACCAACAAGAAATTTGTAAGCACCAAGCCATTGGATTTTTGTTTGTTCTCAATATCCCACAATACAATGTCTCCTCAGCCAAAATTTTCTCAGATCTATATAACCCTATACTGTAGTTCTACTTATTGACAAGCATTATAAGGGCCCAGGTCAGTTGTGGTTGTGGCTCTCCCTCATTTGACGTATGAACCCCCCCCTGACCTTTGACCTGTGGGTGACCTACAGTATACCTGTGGGGTGAGTTTGAGCACCAGCTCCTCCAGCAGGCTGGTCTCACAGTTCTGGAAGATGCTGACCTTGGACATCGTGGGCAGGTGGACGCTCACAGCGATATCCGTGCGGAGGGAAGCAGGCAGCAGCTGCAGGATCTCGTTCTCACGTGTGATCTTCCTGGAGAGGTCACACACACGCACGCACGCACACACACACACACACACACACACACACACACACACAATCAATCAGCCAGGGAGGGAAGGGGACAATGCTCTGCATAAAGCAATATGGACCACAGGACAAGCAGAGAAGCAAGCCCAGTTAAAAAGGAAAAACAATTGGAACGTTGTCCAAGACCAGATAAAGTTAAAGCAGCAGATAGTTCAAAAGTGAAGAAGACATTATAACCTATAATATATAAACAAGAGCTTTAGCTCTTATAGAGAGGTTTCAGTGGAAACTGCACAAGGCCTTAAATGGGCATGAGACTGAGATACACAGAGACTGACGTACGTTTGGGGCTTAGCCAGTGTGTCCCAATCACTGTGTCTCAAAACTCTTAGCCAGTGTGTCCCAATCACTGTGTCTCAAAACTCTCAAACTGGGGACACTGAAGATGAGCTAAGCCCAGCATTTATATCTCAGTCTCTTTCAATCTAAGGCCTTTGTACACTGTTTCGGCTTATTTAAATACAACACTATTTGAACATCAGTTTCTGAGGGGTGATTCTCATGAAGCTGTGGTTAACATGTCCAGGTCCTATTTTCCGAAAACAATATTTTATTAACAGTAACTATGATATTTTCTACAAAGACAGTGAAGAATACTAAAGGGACAGATGTTTTTTACTATCATTATAACACTATTTCATAGCAATTTAACCAAAAATCACAGTGAATTCTCATTACCGAAATGTGTCCGGATCCATTATTCTATTGTTTGTTTTAATTTCATGAATTACATAAATTGAAGAAGATTATGCAAAGTTGTGTAAAAATGTCTATATTTATGGTTAATATTTATATTTATGATATTTTGCAAAAGGAAAGTTACATTTATTGTAAAAATATTGTGTCCACACTAAATTACCATAACTCATTACCGTCCTCATTACCGTGTTCCATTAAATTAACAAGCAGACCCATGATGCAGACCCATGATGCATCACTTGGGACAAAAGGTTTAAAATGGAATCAAGTTCAGTTGTTCTCTCTTCTCTCACATCACGATATTTGTGTAAATGTCATAGAATCTTTATTCTGTTACACTGTTGATTATCATTACCGATATGCTGCGATACTCAATGCTTTTAAAAATATTTGAAATTATATTTTATGTTGATAAAGACAATATAAGACTTTGTAAAGGTTAAGGTTGCATAGCTTGCTAGCATTTTGTGTTATTTGCCAACTTAGTCAAGGACATCTCATTTCCGTTACTCCAATTTCTCATTACCACGCATTTTAAAGGGTAATAATGGTAATGAGAAGCTGAGTTGCGGTAATGATGCAGTAATGATCTTGATATAAGATGACCTGTTCCCTCTACTAGTCAGGTTCACCTAACATCTAGTGTTCTCTCCACTAACTTATTTCTCAGCCCGTTGTTAAAAGGCGTTAAAACAGTTGATGTGATATCGCTTTGTCCTCCCCAGATGATCATTTTTTCAAGCGTAGCCTATTTCATGTTAAATCTTCTTGGATTTTTGACTAACTTTACTGTTTTATCCACAGTTTCGCCCGGTTCCTTGATATAATTTTGACGCGATTGTCTGGTCTGCTCTGTACTGGCTCTGTGTTTTTGACTGTGGATTCTGTCTCATTTTTTGGTGCCAAGTGGGGGCAGCCGTGGCCTACTGGTTAGCACTTTGGACTTGTAACCGGAGGGTTGCCGGTTCGAACCCCGACCAGTAGGCGCGGCTGAAGTGCCCTTGAGCAAGGCACCTAACCCCTCACTGCTCCCCGAGCGCCGCTGTTGTTGTTGCAGGCAGCTCACTGCGCGCCGGGATTAGCTTCACCTCACTGTGTGTTCACTGTGTGCTGAGTGTGTTTCACTAATTCACGGATTGGGTTAAATACAGAGACCAAATTTCCCTCACGGGATCAAAAGAGTATATATACTTATACTTACTTACTTAAGTGTACTTGCATGGCACTCCACAACATAGGCATTAAGACCAATGATAGTGTTTTAATCAGTTGCTTGTGGTTTTTTTCTATTTCTTGTCAATCAGTAATGTCATGTTTTCTTTTTATTTCTTTTACTGTAACTACCATTGGTTTTCACCATGGCAATGGAGGTAATTATGAGGGCACCATAATGGGTTGTCAAATTGGTTGTTGGAGGTACAGTAAAAGGTGCAGGATGACACTCATCTGAGCCTATGTGGCCCTACTGAGCCTATGTGGGCACTCAGATACCTCCCATCTGAGCCTATGTGTGTGTGTGTGTGTGTGTGTGTGTGTGTGTGTGTACCTGTGGCCATGTATCCGTCGGCTCCATGTACCCGTAGGCCAAGTTGAATGATAAAATGGATAACAAGGATATGACCTAGCAAATGTACAGGTGTATCTAGGGAAACTAGTGGAAGAAAAGTTGTATATATGGCGAGGTGATTCCGTCTATTGTGAAAAACATGACGAATTTAGGGAGGTGGTACAATGTTGTTGGGCAGGAGCAGAAAAGAAGAAAAGAGTTTGGTCTTGGTACCAGTTGGAAAGCGTGGGGTAAGTCCAGAGGCGCACCTTGTCAACAGGCAAACCAAGGAACTGTTTGGAGCCCCGAGCCGCTAGGGGGCCCCCGACCTGGTCTCAGCGCGTTTGCCGGTGGGACAAGCGAGATTTTGCGTGCTCCTGTCCTGTTGTAGGCTACAAACAGTACATCTGTACATGTAGGCCCTATGCTATGGCCTTATAAACAGCGGATCTGTGTTCAAAAGAGTTCAAAGAATCCACACATATTTAGGCTACTGTGGTAAACGTCAATCGAGGGTGCAGTGATAACGGATCAACATCGGATTTTGACATTTACTCAATGAAGTTATAGGTTAATGTTAATTGGCAGAAAGATTGAACATGGTTTGCTACATCTATACGACAATATACTTCAGCTAGCTAGCGACAGTTACAACTAGTTAAAGCAAGGAGATGGTTTACGTTATGTTTATATTAGGGCTGTCAGCATAACGTGTTAATGAGTAGGCTAAGGACCAATGAGTAAGGACCAATCATACATGTTAATTTTTTTAATCACATTAATGTGTGTCGCCAAAGATTTTTAATTTTACACAGTCACTTGTTCTGTTATAAACAATTCTCTTTGGTGCCAATATTTTGACCCTTTGATGCGTCGTTTATTGTCCTCAAACTGACTAACTACTGTCTGCCTTCCTCCTGTAGGCCTAGTCATGAAGATAATAAACACTTAGCCTGGGTGTTCCCATGCTGCCTTGCGCGCGATTTGATTCACGCTGCTAAGGCAGCCTGGAGACCATGGAGCAAATTTTCGCCTGAGATAGGGAACCAATCACAGAACAGGGGGGAAAGCAAGACGATGATGAGCTATGCACAGACGCATTTGATAGACATCCGTGGCACCCAATAAACGGATCTGGGCATTTTTTTCAAATACGAGAAAATGAACGTTTGGTTCCCAGACCACGTCTCACTGAGAAGTGGTGGCGCTAGCCAGGCTAATAAACACTAACGCCTAACGCAGTTCTGAACTCCCAGTCGGCTGAATGGGCGTTATACTTTAAAAAAAAATGTAAAATCCCTGTCGGCTCAGTCGACATGAAATTAAAATATCATTGACACACCTCGAGTTTAAACTATAATCTACGACATGGGTCAGCAACAGGCGGCCAAAGCTGCCGCCACTGATATTGTTTGGCCCAGTCAAATTATTCTGGCAGTCCTATTTTTTTATATCTTTTATTTTACGATATCGATTTACAAATAGCCTATTCACCAATCAGACTGTGATTTGGTGCTTAAACAAATATGAGAAAGAACACCAGAATGCACTGGATCCTGCTAGCTGTGCATAGACCTCGGCCAGCGCTTCAATATTGCGCCTTTGTGCTTGTTTGGAGCAAATAGCTGCGTTTTGTAGTGTGGTATAATATTATTTATTGTGACAGCGTTGTTTCATATCTGATACACAGGTTTTGCATTTGTGAAACTGGCTAAGATGAACGCAAAGTTTTCTTTCCATTCCTGTTTATAGGCCCAGCTATTTTTCTCCCAGCTCCAACTCCTTCAGTTCGCTTCTCACTCTGCATGCTAATAATTCTTGTAAGCAAACAATAAACATTGTAACATTGTCAGGAGATGGGTCAACCAAGTAGCTTATTTAAGAATAAAAGATAGACTTTATCCAAAGAAGTTTTTCATGTTTGGAACATTTGGAATTAAAAAAAAAGGTTTTATTTAATACATTTTCCGTTGGTATCAGATTATTTTAGCCTAACATAATGGTGATGAACACTGGTCTGTAGGGCCCCCTTGAAATGTTTGCTTGGGGCCCCCACAGACTCTAGAATCGCCTCTGGGTAAGTCCACAGCACAGGAGAAGAGACAGATGGTAACCAGCTTGTTTTGAGAACAAGAGGAGCAAACTAGACGTTCAACAGCAGTGCCTCAAGCAAAACAAGGAAAATGGATGAACTGGCATGATGTGGAGAAGAAGACCAACTGAGAGGGCTAGGGCCATGGATGCTACTGCAATTGGAGAGACATAGGCCTATGGGTCATGGATGTGACTGCTTTGAGACCAGACATGAATTTTTTTTTTTTGGAGAGTAAGCACATTGTCTACTTTATTGCGCTAACTATTCTCTTTTGATGATGTGATGGAGAAAGCTTTTGAAAGTTAAAGTATGCAGAACTGGTATCAGAGGTAAGGGAAGGTGGCTGACAAGCACACACAGTGAAGATAGGTGTTTGAAGCTTTGTAAGTCGACCACAACACTTCTGTTAGATTTTAGTATTCAAATATGGTCACTGAAAGGAGCTGAAAATGACTGAGATGAGATCTTGCTGCTGTGTTTCCAGAGTGGTAGTTGTTGGTGCCCACTCTAGGGCTTGAGGTTTGTCTGATTATGTTGCTAATTGGATCATAAACAGCCACAGCAATGAAGCGGAATGCCCAAAGAATTTGTTGGTAGAGAACCAATCAGGAGTGTGGAGGAGGGTGGATCTGGGAAGCCAGACACCACTGTTGAGCATTCTGGAGGTGTCATGGGTTCTAATTCAACAAAACACAGACGAAGGAAGGTATCTGCTTGTAAGCCCAGTGAAATGCTCTCGAAGGCTACTCTTTTGGTGATGTTTTTTGCCCACAAAGGTTGCTTTGTTGGTGATTTTTTTGATAGTAAAAGTGCTTAATGATTGACTGGCCACTCTGGTAAATCCCCTTCCTGTGACACTAGCAATTTAACACCTCTCCTGTGTGTATCTGAAATGAATTTGGTAAAATGAAATCATTCTCATTACCGTAACATTCTCATCCTCCGTAACAGACTTTTCATTACCGTAATGCATAAAAATGCATAGATATTGTAAAGATGTTATTTCTCAGAGACAAAAATTTCTTCATTTTGTTATAATATGTTCCTTAACTGTGCCCCACATGTGGGTTTTGTTCAAAATATATCTATAACAAAGAGATTATTTGAAAAATTGAACTCTACAATACACATTGTATTTTCGGTAATGAGAGTTAATTAATTTAAAATGGAACTTAAAATGTATAAAATATACATTTTGATGTGCAGTACTGTTCATTTAATGTACTTATTTGTGTAAATGAAAAGAAAAATCAAAAAATATTTTTCTTACTAATGGTCTCCGTTTGTCATTTACCATATCGGTAATGAGAATTATTCTAGGTCTTGCTACCATAACATTGAAATAAAGTTATATTAAATTGTTTTACCATAATACTTTTATCAGAAAATAAAAGTTCACATTCTAGTTACTTAAATTAAAAAATCAATCAAATGAGGTAGATAATATTTTGATGTCAGTTTGACAGGCTTTGTGAGATTCACCCTGAGTGCGGTTTCCTTTTTCTACCTAGCCTATGGCTCATGTCTGACGTACAGTGGACTTGTCTGAGTGGAGGAGGCACCCACTTGTTGATGTGCAGATGCTGGTACCAGCTGTTGACGCGGTGGCGCAGGTCCTTGCTGATGTGCCTGCTGTGCAGGTAGCTCTTGACGAGCTCGTGGTTGGGGAAGAAGACGTTGTCCCTGCTGCGCAGGCTCACAATGACGTTCCCCACGTTGCCCACGATCGAGGCGAACACCAGCACGGCGATAAGCAGGTCGGCGATCATGAAGAGGTACTCCTCCTCGCGGAGCGGCAGAGGCGTGTCGCCCACCGTGGTGAAGATCTGCGCCGAGAACCAGAAGCAGTGGATGTACTGGCGCTGCATCGAGGCAAAGCCCGGATCCGACATGTTGGGGTAGACCCAGCTGTCGGAGCCGAAGCCCATGTAGCGCGACAGCGCGAAGTACAGGCACGCGTTCCAGTGGATGAGCACGAATATGTAGAGTATGAGCTTGGCGATGCGGAACGTGTTGGGGTAGGCCGTGCGTGTCTCCATGCGGTCCAGCGCCTCGGAGAGGCGGCTCGTGCGGAGAAGGCGGTTCAGCCGGACAAGGGGCGTGTGAACGCCCAGGTGCAGGTAAAGCAGGTCGGTGGGCAGCATGGAGGCCAGGTCCAACAGGAAACTGCGCGAGAGCAGGTATTTGGAGCGCAGACGGGACACCTCGTGCACCAGGATGCCCTGCTCCAGGAAAGCTGTCAGGGGGGTCAGGGACATGGAGCACAAAGTCATATACTATCAGCACGCTTCCATGCAGCCAATAAACAGTTTCAAATCAGTTTATTGGGAATAAACCAAATATGCGTGTGTCTTGTAAACACCTTATTCTGATTGAAATAAACTGAAAAAGGCCATATTCATAAACAGTTTGCACACCTTGTTTGCACAACATGCTGAATGTATGTGTGTGTAGGTGTGGTGGTGCTTATGGGATGTGTTGTAATGTGTGCCTATGAAAGGGCATTGCAGACTATATATGCTTACCCTGTAGTGTGTATGTGTACTATGTACACTAGACTGTATATGCTTACCCTGTAGTGTGTATGTGTAGATATATGTTCAGTAGATCTGCATTTTAATGTGCTCATGCATGCATGCCTTTAGTGAGTGCATGGGGACATTTCATGTGTGCTCCTGGACAATCACAAACATAAGATGGCATATTTGGCCGCCCTAACAAACAATATCTAACTTGAAGTATATGCAACAAAGACATTACATTACATTACATTTGGCTAACAACATGGTAGACGCACAAGTTTCCATAGATTCTCATACTATACAAGTGAGCTGTGCAGCATGTTTACCTGTGCGTCCTCTCACTGCCATGTCGGTCATGTAGAACAGGTCAGAGATGTAGTCGAGAGTCAGCCAGACAGCCAGGAAGTTCTCATCTATGGAGTAGAAACAGGCCCTGTGCAGCAGACATGTGAAGGGCTCATTTAAAGAGAGGGACTCTCCCCAAACATCTCCAAACACTCGACATGACCAGGACTGGGATAAAAACAGGCAAAGTTAAAAACCACATGTATGTATTTATTTTTTAATCTGCTTTAATTATAAGTGTGACTTAACATTACAGGATTGTCATACATTGTAATACAGATTTGCTTGTAAATAGCAGTGGCTGCCAATTTTTACTGTCTGCTATGACAATCGGGATATGGGATTTCAGATTTAGACGATCAGAGTTTGCACTGTGCCTGGTCTGCTATGGAGTGTGGAGCTGAGTGTTTTTGAGCTCGGAGACACCGGTGTGTTCACCTCACCTGCAGATGATGATGACCCAGTTGTAGAAGATGGGGAAGGTCATGACCTGCAGCCAGACATAGTAGAACTCTTCAGACGGATTCACTATCCAGTGTCTCCAATCTCTCCAGCTGGGGGAGGACAGAGACAGTCTGTGTCATGAGGTATTTGTCTGTGTGTGGGTGTGGTGGAGGTGGAGGGGGGGGGGGGGGTGAAAGAGAGCACAGAATATACAGAAGGTTCCAGATACACAAAAACATCTTTCAAATATTCTAAAGCATGGCTGATATAACTTTGCCTGCAGTAAAACACTCCCAAAAGTTATCATCAACATGTGAGTTTTCCAACTCGAGGTGATAACATCCTGGATCATGCATACACTCCATACAGCCATGCCTACAAAGCACGCCCTCGCCCAGCCTTCGGCAAATCAGATCACTCTTCAGTCTTGTTACTGCCCGCCTATAGACAAAAGCTGAAATGTGAGCAGCCTGCGATTTGGTCAGTACAGCGCTGGACAGATCAATCAGATGCTGCCCTGCGTGACTGTTTCCACACAAGAGACTGGGGAGTTTTTCGGACAGCTGCTGATCAACGATTACACTATGTAACACTTCAATATCTGACAAAAGGACCCTGAACAAACTGATCAAACAATGAAAAAACAATGAATGTCACCCACTCCACAGCACTACTGTTAAGCAGAAGAGCCTGATCAGCTGGAGACTTCGCTCACGGCCTTGCACAACAGTCAGACTGAGGAAGTAATTGGGCCATTGAACTGTTCAATGCTTCACTTAAGGGAAGAGGAGAGATAGACTTCTCTGCATAGTCTGTCTGCATCTTCACCCCCTCCATGTTTGGATACTGTCTGTCCACTAGCCACTTTTTACCACTGTCTTTCTGCCTCACTGTTTGCATGCTATATTAGCACATTAGCACATATGCATAACCCCTCCCTCCATGCCACAGCCGAACTGTGGCCACAATTATACCTTTTCTTAAAATAATTATATAGATATATAGATATATAGACTTATTCTTGCACTGTTGCACTGTTGGACTTACTCATTTGCACTATCACTGTGACACTCACTCACTCACTCACACAGAGCACCTTACCTTACCTTACTATGCACAGAGAATCACAGGCTCAGTTCCTGCCTGTCATTGCAAGCGCCTCTTGATTGATTAATCACCACTATGTGGATACTGCTTTTAGAATTGATTTAGATTAAGTGTTAGTTAGTATAATTTGTATATTTAGTATATTCTTTATCTTCTACTGTCCTTACTGCTTAGTTGTGTTCTTATATAGCCTACTTTTAATTACTTTTTCTGCTGTTAGTGAATGTGTGTGTGTTGTCTGTAGGCTACTGAGACCTTGAATTTCCCCTGGGGATCAATAAAGTAAGTATCTATCTATCTATCTATCTATCTATACTGTATATCTATCTATCTATCTATCTGTAAATGCATTGATGACATTGTACCGAGGGTGACCGTATAAACTTTTCCTAACCAAAAGCCATGGGTGAACGGAGAGGTCTGTTCAGCACTCCGAGCGCGGACAGCTGCCTTCCATTCTGGCAACCCAAGCGAGTACAGTAAAGCACGTTATGAACTGAGAAAATCAATTAAAAGGGCTAAGAGACAGTACAGGAAAAAAAGGTGCAGTCACACTACAGCGGCTCTAACACCAGAGACATGTGGAGTGGACTAAAGACAATTACAGACTACAGAGGAAGGAGCGTCAGAGCAGAGGTGTCTGCCTCTCTTGCAGAGGAGCTGAACTCCTTCTATGCCCGCTTTGAGAATGACATCAGGTCAGAGTCTCTGTTAGAGCAAGACTGCTGCCCATATCTGAAAGAGATGTGTGTAAATCATTTAGAAGGGTAAATACACATGAGGCTCCAGGACCTGACAACATCCCAGGTCGTGTTCTCAAGGCTTGCGCATCTGAACTGGCTGAGGTCTTTATGGACATCTTTAATCTCTCCCTGCATCAGTCTGTCCACCATCATTCCAGTCCCTAAGAAATCAACAGTGAGCTGCCTTAATGATTACCGACCTGTTGCTCTCACCTCTGTTGTTATATGAAGTGCTTTGAGCGGTTAGCTAAAGATCATATTACATCCTCCCTGTCTTCTACATTAGATCCACTCCAGTTTGCCTATAGGCCAAACAGGTCCACAGATGATGTGATAGCATTTGCTTTGAACACTGCTCTCTCTCACCTGGATAAGAAAAACACAGATGTACGGATGCTCTTCATCGACTACAGCTCCGCTTTTAACACCATAGTTCCATCCAGGCTGATCATGAAATTGAGAGACCTGAACATCAGTTTCTCTCTGTGCAGTTGGATTCCTGACTGACAGGACACAGGCAGTACGGCTGGGTAACATCATCTCCTTCACTCTAACACTCAGCCCTGGGGCACCGCAGGGATGTGTGTTAAGCCCCCTGCTTCACTCTAACAGGTGTCCTGCAGGGATGTGTGTTAAGCCCCTACTGTACTCGTTGTACACTCATGACTGTATGGCAACTCACACCTCAATCACCATCATTAAGTTTGCTGATGACACCACCATAATCGGCTGTATCATGAGTGATGATGAGTCTGCTTACAGAGCACAGGTGGCAACCCTGACATCCTGGTGCCAAGACAACAATCTGCTGCTCAACGTCAGCAAAACCAAGGAGTTGATTGTGGACTACAGGAGACTGCAGGAAGAGCACACACCCATCTACACTGGAGGCACAGCAGTAGAGAGAGTCAGCTGCTTCAGATTCCTTGGAATTAACATCAGTAAGGATATGAGCTGGTCACACCATATAGGTATGGTCACAAAGTCCGCAAGACAGTGGCTCTTCTTTCTTCGGCGGCTGAGGAAGTTTGGTATGGATGGTGAAATACTGACCAACTTCTACCACTGTACCATTGAGAGCATCCTGACTGGCAACATCACAGCATGGTATGGTAACAGCACTGTTCATGACCGCAAAGCTCTGCAAATGGTGGTCAGGTCAGTGCTGCGCATTACAAGGACTGAGTTACCAACTATTCAGGACCTTTACAGCCAGCACTGCAGGAGAAAGGCCAAGCGAATCCTCGCTGACCCCAGTCACCCCAGGCACAGTCTTCACCCTACTACCATCTGGTAGAAGGTACAAGAGTACGCAAACCTGTACCAGCAGATACAGAGACAGTTTCTATCCACAAGCCACCAGGATGCTGAACTGTTATTCTCTTCCCCATAGCTAATCAACCTCAAACCTCAGAACCCCCACCCAAACACACACTACTTGAACTTGATTTTATTGAATGTAACTAGGTAACTAGATTTAGCATCAGTTAAATGACTAGATGTAAATGTAACCAGGGTTGTAGAAATTAAATAAAAATCTTTATGAGTTTTACCCTCCACCAAGGTGACATTTTTAATAGGGAACTTATTTTCAAGGCACAAGCAAAGCTCATTTTATTTTCTATATGAAAACATTTGTAATCCTGCAACATCTCAAATGAATCTCTGTGCTGTGCTTCTGGGATAAAACAGGAAATACCACTTACTTCATTTTGGGTTCTTTTGGCTTGTCTCCTCCTTTTCCTCCTTCAGCTCCCTCTCCATTCTGCTTTCGTGTAGGCCTCCACCTGATGAGTTTTGAACAGCAGTCCATCTTTGCTTATTTAGACTTTGACTTCATAAATACAAACATAGCTCCTCAGTGTGTCCAGCTTGGTCAATACAGAGATGAATAGTTTCCTGAACAGGCTGCTGGCCATAAAGTGACTATTAACTTGCCATACCAGAGTAAATATTTAGACTACGCATCTGCTAAAGATGAACATTACAGAGCCAGTGTTTGGCCACATAGCTTGGTACTCATAACAACAAGCTGCTTTACCTGGGTAGGTGAAGCTCATCACCATGACAGCAGCTCCCTAACCTCAGGTGGATCCCCAAGAGCATTTGAGCCAGTCACCTTTCATTGAGACCTTTCTCTAAACCAATCACAGGCCTGTTGGAGGAAAACCAGATTTCTATGGATTTCTATTTCTTTGATCAAGGTGAAATCTCACTATGTTTCTTGATTATGAATACTGTTCCCTATGTCATTTTTCTTGAATCATGTCAGCCTAGACATATAATTTCTACAGATTCACAACTGCTTTCAGTATGCATATATTTGAATGCAAAAGCATTTCCTACTGATTAGAGTAGCCTATACAAGGCCTATACATGGGGAGGCTGAAATGGATTATAATGCAGATAATTATAATGTGCGTCGGCCACTTGTTCCCCATGTTGTTGTTTCACCACCACTAGAGGTCTCTTCAGGCTGCAATATTAGTTACAGGAATACCAGTAGAAGCTATGTTTTCATGCGAAAACAAACAAACAAACAAAACAGTAGGCTAGGCCTACACTCCACTGCTTTTGGTACCCTACAAGTACCAAACAAACCTTGCAAATCAGCAAGGCTGAGTTCAAGGGTAATTAACATCCCAAAAGAAGTGGGCTATGGGAAATTCATAATGAAATGAAAAATCAACCGAAAAGCCCTACCTTATGTTATAGGCTATTTTACAGTTATATCTATTTGTAAATATGAACTCATGACAATGAATGAGTCAATGACATAATAACTAGCATTCTGTTTTTTTATTTGTCAGATAGGCCTATGACCTGTATTTAACCTCCATTGCGTCAGGTGGCAGTAGCAAAACATTTTATTTCCAAACGCTTACCAAGTCATCAACGAACAACAGTCAAAACAGTTGTCTTTTCTCTTCCGTTTTTCTGATGACAGCAAATATTTTCGGTGGTCTCTTCGTTTGGTCGATAAAGCACCGTTGTGTGAACCAATAAATATATGTGTAGTCATGTATGGTGCTGTGTGGGCTCATTGTCATTATGGTAGGATAAGTGCGAGTTAAATATGCATTATCCGCTGTAAAAAAGAGATCCATCAGCTAACATTTTCGTTTGCTGTCTTCAATTAACGTTAGCATGCTAGCTAGTTCAGAGGAGTGTTTCTAAATATAGCTGCATCACAGCTGTCAAGAAGTTAAAGTAAATCCCGTAGAGCAACTTTATACGTGGTCTATCATAGCTTGAAGACCATTGCGACATTCACCATGGAACAAGCGAGCCACGATGAAGTGGCCACTGTAGACGTGCAATTCACCGACCTCCCCAACGCCTTGGTCGCCTGCAAAGTTTCCGAGGAGCTCTTCAGTAATCACAGTCTGAAAGTAAGTGCACGTCAACATTTATCGATAAAGATCCTGCATTTGCCGTGTAGTGGTCACCGCACGCCATGTTTTATACGAATCAAGATCGTTTCGAGGACGGTCCTTGACCTTCACTGAAATGGGTCGCTTCTTGTGTTCAACAAATCAACATTACACACCTGTGTTCACCTGCTAACCTGTGATGGCCTGATTACTGCTATTGTTGCCCGCTCAAACTTGCTAGTCTGACTCATTGCGCCCGGTGACATGTACTGGAGCCTATGAAAACCATAACTGGCCAATTTGCTTGTAAGATGGGGGTGTGGGCCAGAAATATTTTTTTAAATGTTATGATTACATTGTGTGATATGTTTATAACCCAATATAGGCTACACGTCAGTCAGCAAAGTAGGTCTAATAAAAAAAAAAGAAAACGTCGTCCTCTTACCAACATCACTTAAAGACTACGTTAGAAAATTCACAGTTCAAGCATAGTTAAGCCTGCATCATAGTCTACAAGTGGCTTCAGTACTAATTTTGCAAAATAACTTCATGCCCACATTGGCATGGAAAGTATCACCGCTTTTCCATGGAAACCATAAATACTTTAGGTTTGTGTCTAGGTCATGACCCTGTGAGTGTCTGTCCTGCCACCATTGTTCCACTGTTTGTGGCCCAGATGACTTGGTCAGGACTTTTTTACCAGGATGTTTGGCTTAGTATGACACCCAGCTGGTTTTCCCAGCAACTGAAGATGTGTGTGCCTATGTGTATGAGACAAAGACATAGACCCATTCCCTGGCATAAGCCAGGGCCAACAATTGTCCTACAGTAGCACCAAGATTGAACAGACTGAAAAGACACTCACATGGAAATGGTTTCCATAGTGGTTGGACCTGCCTTGTCAGCAGGAAAGATAAAGTTTTTTCCCTGTGGGAGAGAGAGGGATGGAGAGAAGAATGTGGAAAAAATACAGAGAAGGGGGAAGGGGAGGAAAAGACAGATCCTCATTTTGGCAGCAGTGGAAACATTCCAAGATCTGAACGAGGCTGTGGAGCTATGGAATAATTTATGATCCATTAGTGAGAGAGAGAGAGAGAGAGAGAGAGAGGGAGAACCATAGAGGAGAAGAAATGAGACATTCAGTCCCTAAACTCAGCTGCTAGAAGATGTGGGGCAGTTTTTGAAAGTTAAACGTATCCATTTCTTTTAATGTCTTAAGGCAACATGAGGTTTCTTGTGTAGGAGGTCTGTGAGTTTTATTTAATTTGGGTGACAGCAGGTGGTGTCAGCCGGACTCGGTGGGCGGGTGGCCAAAAGTTAGGTTGGCTCTGCCTGTGTGGGTGCACAGAGCACGGTGGAGCTGCCGACAACAAAATGTAGGCTAGCTCAAGTGAAACAAACTGAGTCTGACAACTACACCTAAAGTAAAAAACTCTTCTTTAAGCTGCTTGTCATTTTAGCTTTGACCGAAATTAGAATGCTTAGCAACGTCTCATTGATGAAATAAGGAGCGGATGTTAAAATATAGGTTATGCCTGAGATTGGCATGACATACTGTAGGCCTACTTTAGAATGTCACTGAACGAATGTTTGCCACTTGTGATGAATGTATTAATTCTTAGTGTAGTCTGATAGCATGCAAGACATTCACATAGGCCTTTGATGAGCATTAAAAAATAGCCCAATCTCTCCCATTCATTGAGACACTTCCATGATGTAAACATGAAGTTGAGGTCACGGCAGCAGTTCATCTACACACACTCCACTCCTCTGCTGCTGTGTGTTGTGTTGTGCCAAGAGCAGCAAACAACCTCACGTCAAGGAGGTGCGGACCAGGGACAGACACAACGCGGCTGTTGTTGTCATGAACGCTGGGGCTCTCTTTTCTAGAGCCCTGCATGCATGGGCAGATTAGGCTGCTGGAATGAGAGCGCTTTTACCACAATACGTAAGAAAGGGGGAAATTCCACCGAGCACTGGCCTCCACAGAAACCAGATTGAGCCAGTCAGCTGACCTCTTCTGGCTATTCATAGTAAGGTAGTAAGTAAGTGTGTGAGAAAAGATGACGCCAATGAGAGAGTTTTTTTTGGTGTGTGTGTGGTGATTAAGGAGATTTGTCGTGGTTCAAAGGGTTTTCTGCTGGCCGCTGTTGTCATCATCTCACTCCAGAGAGCCAGACAGCCTCAAAGCCTCTTAACAACATGGGGGACTTTTTTTCTGTCCACTGGCTGATAAAAACATCTCTTTGTATGAACCTCAGTTTCTGTGGTGACGTTCATCTGTGGGCGGCTGGCCGATTCTATAGAAGTATTGTATGGCAGACTACAAGTACAGGTGGAAGCAGATAGATTCTCCCCCAAGCAGTAGGAAGACACAAAGTGTATTGTTGTGGCCTGCTTCAACAAGATCAGTGGTGCGTTCAAATTCCTGGAACACAGTCAAATGTTCATGGTGAACATGTTTGTCTGAATGGATACATTTGAACCATTTTGTTTTAAATGTTCCATGTCAATGAGAACCCTCCCTCCAACTCTCCAATGTGTTTGCAGAGAACTATCTCCTCAAACTGTTTGCAAGTTTTCAAAACCTATGTTTGTGAATTTTAACGCACCTCAGATGTATCTTTTTGTGCTAACTTCACTCTCACAAACCTTCACAAGAATACCCAGACCTTTCTGTCATTGAACAGAGCATAGCCTGTTGAATGAGAAATATGACTATGACATCAATCTGAGCAGTGCTTAAATAGCCCAAGCTTAAGCCAGCAACTTGTCACCGTCTTTTTTAGCAACATGTCATTGTGTGAATGTTCTGTTTGCTGTTGACAGAGACGTGATGTCCTGCATATCCAGACAGTGTGTATTGTTGTCGTTCAGGCGAGTAGTAGTAGTGATCCCATATTTAAGCCGACGCTTGCGTGGTAAATTCCATCGGGGCTGGCTTAATTAGCCTTCTATAGACGGCCTGTCATCGCCCCAATGTCCGGTTTTAGATTTGATCTAATGGGACGCTGGACGCTGCTGGATGTGCAGTGGTTCAATGCAGCTTTGCACCCTGAACATAAGATGTGATGTCGAAAGTTCCCAAGGGAATTTACCTGGAACTAGTAAATGGAGGAATTTTATTTTAAACCCTTCAAGGGAATCTGTGTCTGTGTGCGTGCGTCTGCGTTTTGGTGGGTTTTACAAGCGCATGTGCACACCTGCGTGTTGGCTGCATCGTGTGTGTGTGTGTGTGTGTGTGTGTGTGTGTGCGCGTGTGTGTGTGTGTGTGGAGATGATTTGGCCGAGCAGTATGTGCCAGAGACCACAAACAGGTGCGTGTAATTTAGCCTAATGTCAAACCTAGAGGGCAAGAGACATCATCTCATTCACCTGTTGTCGACTCCCACACACCTGTGTAAGGGCTGTCACAGTCATGCCATCTTATTTCTACCCACACAACTGCCCATTTAACAAGCCCGTCTTCACAGAGAAGTCACAAACACACACACACACACACACTCTCTGCATGCACGCACGCACACACACTGAGTCTTTTGTTGCCATTGCCGCTGCTGGGAAGTGGGAACCAGTGAGCCTCTGGTTGCCCAAGGCTTTTCGGTGCTTTCTGTGGTTGTATATCAGCTGACTGAGACTTGAACAATAGGTGGGTTTACATGTGCAGTTTTGTTGTCATTCCGATTAAACTATTCCGATTGAAAAATCAGTGCCGTCTGGTTACATGGGGTACGTTCTATTCCAATCAGGAGCTCTCAAGTGTTTTAGAATCTTTGATCGGAATTGCCGTTGTTGCCTACTTTTCCTTGAGAAGATACCGCAGGCAATCCGATTGGCCGTATACATGGCTGTTCAGTCAGATTAGGAACGGAATGCACCACCTCTTTCATTCGGATTGAAATTCTAATTCTAATCAGGCATTTTTATTAAAATTCAGTTGTTTATACGAGAATTTATATTCCGATTGAGCCATTATTCTGTTTTCAATCAGATTAAAAGTGTCCAAACGTGGCTAGTGCTCCCTAACACTCTTTGTTCTCTTGCACCGTCACTTCTCATTAGGCTCCCACCAGTGGTCTAGTCTAGTTAGCTGTAGTGGGTATACTGTGATGTAGCAGTTAGCTGTAGTGGGTATACTGTGATGTAGCAGTTAGCTGTAGTGAGTATACTGTGATGTAGCAGTTAGTTGTAGTGGGTATACTGTAATCAACCCCAAATGTTAGAATACGTATCCTTGTCTATTTTAAGTGGGTATACTAAGATAGTGATGCTTTTTAAGTGGGTATACTGAGATGGTGATGCCTTTTGAGTGGGTATACTGAGATTGTGATGCTTTTTAAGTCCTGCGTATCACATAGACTACACCACTGGCTCCCACTCCTCCTCTCTCTTTCCATCTGTCTGTCTGTCTCTCATTCATCCACTAAAATGATGCATCACTATTCATTAACTGCCCCTTTCAAACATCACATCAGCCATCACTAACTAAAGCATACATATATAATGACATATAGTATATATACTAATATATAGTATTAGTATATGTATAGTATAGTATATATACTCTTTTGATCCCGCGAGGGGAAATTTGGTCTCTGCATTTATCCGAATCCGTGAATCGCGCTCTGGGAGCAGTGAGGGGTTAGGTGCCTTGCTCAAGGGCACTTCAGCCATGCCTACTGGTCGGGGTTCGAACCGGCAACCCTCCGGTTACAGGGCCGAAGTGCTAACCAGTAGGCCACGGCTGCCCCCAAACATATTTGGTTAACTTCAAGTGAACAACCTCTAAACGTTCTGTCCGTTAGCCTTAACCATGATGCCAACCTCATCATTAAACAAGTCTATCAACCCTAGTACCTTAATTGGTTCACTTAAAAACGACGGCTATTTAAATAAAGTGAGACCAAATGCTTTGTATGTGTTATACGTAATGGCTGGCTTTGACATTAGCTATGTGGGTGTAGTCGGCTTCATTCCATTAGTCCATTCTGTGTTCCACTGAATGTTCACAGAGATGGTCAGCTGGAGGAATGTGGAATAGTGTGTGTGTGTGTGTAGTTGCTCACTCTTTCTGTTCTTGGGCTCAGAATAGCCAGGAAGTCTGTATTCTGTGGAAACACAGAATGAATGTGTTGTTACAGTAAGAAGCAGGAAAATGGATCTTGTGACATTCTTTGTGTGCGTGTGTGTGTGTGTGTGCGTGCAAGCGAGTGCATGTGTGACCGGCTCAGCAGCCCTTCTCACCGTTGAGCAGGAAGCTGATTTATCAACTGGACTGAGGTGTCCTTGTAGATTGTTGAAACAGGAAGGAAGAGCTTTAGCATGAATCACTCGTTCACTCTCACAAGCACTGTTTTCACACGTCTCTGTTACACATACAGATATTGTTTTCACACACACACACACACACACACACACACACACACACACAGAGACCCCCCAGTGTAACCCTGTGTAATTACTGTCTATCATTTACACACACAGCACACTTTTTCTCTCTCAAACACACACACACACACACACACACACACACACACACACACACTTCTCTGTCTCTTTCTCTCTCTCTCAAGTGGACACTACAAATGCAGTCACTGATTCATTCATGTTGGCCATTTCTATCTTCCCATCACACACACACACACACACACACACTCACATACTCTCTCTCTCTCTCTCTTTCTCACACACACACACACACACACACACACACACACACTCACACACACACACGTGTCTCCTCCATTCCCTCCCCGTGGAGCTGCCACAGTGGCATAGTAGCAGCCAACTGCTCAGCGTGGACCCACACTGTTGGCATGTGCAAGCTGAGCTGCGTTGCGTTTCTCCCTCTTTTCTCTTTTCTGTGCTACTTCACTGACCGCCGCCTCCTGTCCACCAATCTGGTGGCATTATTTTCAGCGCACTGTGGCAGTAACAACCCGACAGCGCCCACACAGTTCCCAAGATAACGGAGGCGCAGCGCAGAGCCTAACCTCCCAAAAGTAAACACTTAAAGACAACAACTCAAGAACTTTGGACCTGGACTTCAGTGCAATTTATCATGCACTCTCAGTGTGTGTATGTGTATGTATACAGTATGTGTGTGTGTGTGTCTATGTCTGTGTTTGTTTATGTGTGAATGTGTGTGTGCGTGTCTGTGTGTCTGCACAGTGCTGTGAGGTGCAGGACATACACAGCTGATACAGTCTCTCTTTACCCCCCCCCCCCCCCTTTTGTTATTACTGTTTGCTTTTGTTTATGTAAAGCACATTGAATGACCTCTGTGTATGAAATGCACTATGTAAATAAACTTGACTTGACTAATTGTAACAGAGTTGAACTGAGCTAGCATGCTAGTTGCGCGTGTAAATCCTCACACCCCTAACCTTAAGAACGCTTCTAACTGCTGAGTTGGAAGCCTGGGCTTTTAGCTCAGTGGTTAGAGCGTTCGATTCCCATGCTGGTGTGTGTCGAGGTGGCGGGTTCGAGGGCCATGATCGGCGGACGAATTACGACCTCTGTTACATAATTACTTTCTGTTCAGTCTCAGTCAAACTGAGCAACCACTTGACCCTCAGAACCACACAACCCTGCGTGTTTGTGTCCGTCCATCTTTCCATTAGCCAGTGTTTCCACTCAGGGGTCAGTGGAGGAGGGGAAGAGGTGGACGGTGAAGTAGGAAGGGGATCCGGGTCTCTGTGTTTGTGTCTCACAGTGGGGAGCACGCAGGGCCGACCCTGAGACGCTGTCGCATGACCCCAGCGGGTGGCTGGGTGCGCCTGGCCGAGTGAGTCGGGGTCAGGGTTCTGCCCGGAGCAGCTCTCTGGAGGAGTGCGGCACAGCAGAGGAATCTCATGACGGAACATTCCGCACTGTTCTCTCTCTGACTAGGCCTCTCATCTTCTCCCAGAAGGAGATGGGGTTTTTTTTTTATAAAAAACATTTTCTTCCCTCTCCTCTCTCCATTTCTCCCAGTGCTTTGACAGTGGGTGAGTCCACATGCTTCTTACACTACACACACACACACACACACACACACAATCCCTGTCATAAACCAGCCCAGTGTGTGATTAGTGAATGGAAAAATGGACGTCTTAGCTCATAAGAGCATTCGCCTGACTCAGTGAAGAATTTTTTGTTGCGTCTCGCACAAACCGGCTGAGCAGCTGGGGTTCAGGCAGTGAGAGCTAGCGTTAGCGCTAAGAACACAGAAAAACCACATCCAGTGAGTCACAGAGAAATAAGAAAGCCTAGTGTGCCACAGATGCCGTGTGTGTGTTGCTGGGTCTCTTTTATTGCATTCGATTACAGGCTCTTGGTGCAGTAAAAATGAAAAGTTTGACCAAACATGGCTCAGCAAAGGAGAGCGGTGGGCTTTGTTAGCTGTGTGCGTGTGCGCAAATGTTTTGTTTTGGCTCATTCCGCAGCGATGTGTCATTGTGTTATATCTTGGTCCTGAAGGCCACTCTCTTGAAGTGCCCACTCTCTCGCTTGCATGTCTAACTTTGCCAGTCATTTATAGACTACTCCCTCTTTCACATCTCTCTTTCTTTCTCTGTCTGTTTCTTGGCAATTTCTCTCTTTCTTTCTGGTTTGTCCCTTTTAAGGCCAGTAGTTTAGATCCTCTGACTTTACACTTCGTCTTTTTTTCTTCTCTGTCTCTCTCTCTCTGTAAATATATAGAGAGAGAGACCAATATATATCTCTATCTCATGTATGTCTGCCGCGGTTGACCTCTGTTTCAGGCATTCTTCACCTTGCTGGTTTAGTTACTCTTATTCTGCATGATGTTTCATTGTATTGTTTTGTTTTGCATGCGCGTTGTGACTCACCATTGCTTAGACCGCACATCACATGACTGGCCTGATCAGCACGTGAGGTTGTTATAGGTAAACGCAAAGAGAGAGAAAGATTCCATGGAGGAGATTAGTCATTGATGTGCAAGTGCCTGCCGCGACATTAAGTAACTGCTCACCAAAACAAACCACCCTCCCATAAACCAAGACTGTAAACTTTGATGGAAATTAACGGCTAGTATTTTCCATTGTCTGATACAGTGACTGGGCAATGTGCTAGTAAAAATGGATGGTGGTGGTGTCAGGTTTGAGGCATTAGGGAGGGTAACGCCCTGCAGTTGGTGACAGATGTCTGAAATTAACATGGACAGCTGTAGCGTGTTGATTTTCATTCACCAGCTCGGTGTATAGGGAGGCTGAATTCATGCAAATTTGGTAAATTACAATTCAAAATAAAGCTAATTTTAGACACCAGATTTTTACAACAAATTATGTAATGATTCCACTCCAGTCCTTCAGTAGTTTTGTTTCCAGGCAACGGCCGTTTTGTTGATTTCATTGGCTGGCGTGGATCAGTCATGTAGAATTATCTCTCTGCTTGGCCCAGGACTGGATAAGTTGGATAATGTTTTGAAACTGTGTCAGTATTCCATAATGCGGTGGGTGTTGCTGGATGCTCTTGGAACAGTTGGAATCCAGGCTTAGAACTTTTCCATTCTCTATTGTGACATCACCTAGCTGGTGGTGATTAGCTAATTCTTTGCTTTACCGGACCAACACACATGCTTAAAGTAACCTATGTTGGTTCACAATAGGGTTTTGTGCAGGGCTGTTGTTTAATCTCCTTAGCACTCCATTTCCACAAGCCTCCACAGTAATTTCACCATTGGTCCTCCAGCCTCTTATAGCCAGTCAGCTGACAAGCTTTTTTGTTAACTTAACCCTTAAAGGAGTACCGTCACACCGGTATGACCGGAATGTTGGGAAATTAACGTTCTAAAGAATATCTGGGTTCATTGAATTCAACATAGAATTTAAGAACCTTCAATTGTTGCGGAAGTTAGAATGTTCAAAAACCTACACTTTTAGGGGTAATGGTTCAAGCCATAACAAATTATGGAAATTTGAACAAAATATTTTGCATTTTAGTCTTTGCATTTTGGTACTTTTACATTTGCCCAGCCTTCAAAATCTCTTCCCTTACTTGTGTCTGCTGCTATCATTTCAAGTCATCATCTCAATTGTGTCGCTCTTAAGGTCACGTAAAGTGACTAACAGCTGTGTCATAACATTGACCTACTTGGCCTCCCCTGGGGTTCAAGGCCATGCCCTGCTTAAACCATGCTCTACTAATGAAGCAACAGCTCGTACTGGAAGTTTTATTTGTGCATGTATGCGCCAACAGTTTTTCCAGTGGAAAGCTGGGCTTCAGCTCTGCTGTGTAATTATCCCTGGGACGGGTGTTTAAGTGTGCTCTGCTGTGGGAGAAAGAAATGGCTGGGCGTCGTCTGTCGGAGATTACAGGTCCCTCTGAGTTTCCACCCAGGCGCGGACGCGACCGCCGGCCTGTGTTTACGCCAGAGTTTTCCGAGTGTTGTTTGGGGTGGAGGGAGGGAAATGGGGAAGGGGAGCTGCGCTGCTGAGGGCCTGGTGTCAGCGGTTCTAAGTGCTGCACAGTTCTAGATTAGGAGCGCTCGTGTCTGACGTAAAATGGTCCTTGTCATAAACGCCGGTTCTGCACCTCTCAGGCAGTCATGGTTTAGCTACTTCACACGGTGCTCACACACACACACACACACACACTCACGCACACTCACACACACATTCTTGCTGCTGGCATTTTCCGTCCTGCGTTCTTTCCCTTCTCTTATTTTGGTATCATATTTCCACTTTTCCACTCTGTCAACAGTGGCCTGGCCTCCACAAGAACAATGTGCAGAGTCAGCCACTGACTTGGCTACACACACACGCACACACAGACACAGAGCCCTAAACACAGTTGTTTGTACGCATATGAACAGTGTACATGAGAACCAGAAGCAGATTTATTTATTGTTAACACACAGGGCTGTGGTGAAGGGTTGGCCATCCTATATTTTAAAATGGTGTCTTTAGAGTCAAATTCCCATTGTTATCAGCACAACGCCTATCCAAAATCAAGCTGCACAATGAATTACTGCTTCAACTTCCAAGTATGTGTGGTAACCACATAGTAAGGCTGCAGGAAACGCACAATGAATCACTGTCAGTGATCCCTGTTAATACTCTCGAACCATTTAATGGCCATAAGAATTTGTTATACAGGCATTGGGCAATATCCTTTAAAATTATGTTCTGAATGTCTTTATTTGGAATTTGGTTGTGGCTGATGGTGTCTAAAACAAATGTCACATATCTTGCAATAAATCGCACATTGTGCTTATTTTCATAAAATACACAATATACAAGCAATAAATTAGTATACAAACACCATACATAAAGTGCAAGTCTGTGTGGCACTGCTAACAGCAATGAGTGTTTTTACTGAGTACATGACAATAAACTTGAGACTTGAATAAAATTGCTGTACGACTATTTGTACAATACAGTGTTTGTAGTTGTGAAGCAGGTTGTAGGCCATTCACTATCTGAAGAAGCACAAGTAAATATGGCATAGATAATGATTTGTATGAGGATGATGGCATGAGGAAAGAATATGTCTGACATATACCATAATACTCTAATGCCATGTGTATAGGTGTGTGTAAGTGTACATGTGCAATGTGTGTACCCATGTATGTTTATGCACGTGTTAAGGTCTGTCTGTGTTGATGGTTTTGATGCTCACGCACACTCTCTCTCTCGAGCACGTAGACACAAGACTGCACTCACACACTCATGCATTTGTAGGGCTATACACAGCTCGCATGCTGTTGCGCGCGCGCGCGCACACACACACTCACTCACTCACACACACACACACACACACACACACACACACACATACATACATCCACATCCACATCCAAAGACACACACTGTGTTTACTGTCAGAAAGCTTTTTTTTAAGGGTTGCGACAGGACAGAGAAAGTGAGTGGGTGGGAGTAAGCGGTGCTGATGGGCAAAGGTCTGTAATCACTTGAGGGGGGAGACAGAGATGGAGAAGGAGGGAGGGAGAGAGAACGAGAGAGAGATCAAGCCTCAGGAGAAAAGAGAGAGAGAGAGAGAGCGCTAGCTAGCTACAGTGTCTGGCTGAGTGGAAGGGAAAGACGTCAATGCGGGTAAAAATAAGACTGACGTCTGATACCTGAATGCCACTTAAACCGACCAATAGCAGCAGAATAGATACACTAGACTAGGACACACTAGGCCTGTGCCATATTGTATCGTTATAGGCCTTGGCTACTGGAGTACACATCACATCACACACACACACACACACACACACACACACACACAGTACACATGCACATCATACACGCTCACACACAGTACACATGCACATCACACACGCTCACACACACACACAGTACACATGCACATCACACACGCTCACACACACACACACACACACAGTACACATGCACATCACACACACACACAGTACACACGCACACACAGTACACATGCACATCACACACACACACAGTACACACACACACAGTACACATGCACGTCACACACACACACAGTACACACACACACAGTACACATGCACATCACACACACACACACACACACAGTACACATGCACATCACACACACACACACACACACACACAGTACACATGCACATCACACATGCTCACACGCGCACACACACACACACAGTACACATGCACATCACACATGCTCACACACACACACACACACACACACACACACAGTACACATGCACATCACACACGCTCACACACACACACACACACAAGGCAGTGAGAGTACCCGTGAGAGTACCCATGAGAGGGGTGTGGGGGGGGCACAGGGACACACACACAGTACACATGCACATCACACATGCTCACACGCGCACACACACACACACAGTACACATGCACATCACACATGCTCACACACACACACACACACACACACACACACACAGTACACATGCACATCACACACGCTCTCACACACACACACACACAAGGCAGTGAGAGTACCCGTGAGAGTACCCATGAGAGGGGTGTGGGGGGGGCACAGGGACACACACACACACACACACACACACACACACACACACACACACACACACACACACACATAAGGCAGTGAGAGTACCCATGAGAGGGGTGTGGGGGGCACACACACACACATAAGGCAGTGAGAGTACCCATGAGAGGGGTGTGGGGGGCACACACACACACACACACACACACACACAAGGCAGTGAGAGTACCCATGAGAGGGGTGTGGGGGGCACACACACACACACACACACACACACAAGGCAGTGAGAGTACCCATGAGAGGGGTGGGGGGGGGGGGGGGCACAGGGACACAGATGCAGATGGCAAGAGCCTTAACCTTGAGTTAATACTGCCCTTGGCTCTCCTCCTCACTATCCTGTCATTCCAAGGCTTTATAAACAGTATGTGTGCGCATGCATGTGCCTGTGTGCGTGCGTGCGTGCGTGTGTGTGCTGTGCTGTGCTGTGGGTGATGATGATGGCCCTTTGATGTGCACTGCGCTGTGGAGCGACAGCAAGAGAGACAGACAGAGAGAGGGGGTAGAGGGACAGAGAGGGGGGGGGGGGGGGGGGGGAAGAGAGAGAGATGGAAGGGAATAAGCACCCATGGAAACTATGCTGCAGGGAGCTCTGATAGCAGCTGCCCAGCTCAGCTCAGCTCACCTCACCTCAGCGCAGCGCAGCTCAGCTGAGCCAGTTTTTCCATCCAGCACACAGAATGACAGGGAGAGAGAGGAACGGGTGATAGAGAGAGGGGGGAGGAGAGAGAGAAGAGACATAGAATGTTAGGGAATAGTAGAGGTGGAGTTACGTACGTACGTGTGTGTGTGTGTGTGTGTGTGTGTGTGTGTGAAAAAGAGGGAGAGGGAGAGGGAATGTGTGTGTTAGAGCTGGCAGGAACAGAGCTGTTTCCAGCAGAGCAGAACCAGTGTGTCAAAGTGGAGCACAGACAGAACTGGAGCTGGACCGGGGCTGTGGGGAGGGCTATGGCACATATTTTCCATCCCTCTTTATTACTCTCTCTCTCTCTCTTTCCCTCTCGCTGTCTTTCACTCGCAGTGTGTGTGTGCTTGTGTGATTAGTCAGCACCGTGTGGAGGGGGAGGGGAGTGGCCATGCGGCTGCAGGTCCCTCCCTAATTGGGCAGAGCTGGCTGCTGTAGCTGGTTGCGTCGGTCTGGGGGAGGAGTTGTGTAGGGGGGGGGGGGGGGGGGGTATAAAAGGCTGCCTCAGCAGCATAAGCAGGAGACTAGAAACTCTGCTGCTGAAGCACAGCCTCGCCACGCTGCACAGTCTGCCTTTCCGGAACGTTCTTTTGAACAGGTATCCGCAGATCCCACTCTGATTACATCCTGCTGTCCTCTCATCTTCTCCCCACTGAAGCGCTTTCAGAGCAGTCTAGCTCCAAGGCTTTAGAACACCGGCTTTCAGAACCGCTTGACCTATTTCTGGTTGACAGAACCGAGAGAGGTTCCTGCATCGACAGCGTTTGTCTTCTCCGCCTGACGGGGAGATTTTGACAGAGCCGCAAACAAGAGGAACTGCAGATACTGAAGAAAGAGGAAGGCCACTCTGTGAAAAGGACTGCAAAGAACAACTGATATAGACCGATAGGCAGAGGAGAGGACTTTGTGTGTGTGTGGGTCTCTTTTATATTCGCCTCACACACACACACACACACACGAGAGGTGGCTACCACAGAGCCTCTCTCTCACCATCCACCAGCGTCTCTCGCTCTCAGAGCAGGCTTCTCGTTCCTCACCGGGGCTCAGTACCCGTTGGGTCACTCACGCTGGGGAAGGCAAACAGGCCCGCTCCTCGCGCCCGGCCCAGCTGCCCGCTGCGAACGGTCCAGCACCTGCTGCTGCGCAAGATCGGCCTGCGTCATACCTCCGCTGCCGCCACCGCCGCCAGCACTACATCTCCCAGCATGCATCTGAAGAGCATGAAGTGCAACCGCTTCTGTCTGATCGCCTCGCTGGAAGACCCTGACATGTTCAACCAGCCCCAGGCCCGGGTAAGGAGCACTGGCCCCACGGCCGACAGAACTGGGTCAGCCACAATCCAGCCCAGCAGTACTGCCGTCACTGTTGCTGCTGCTGTCTCTGCTAGTGTTGATTCTGTCTGATGGACAGTATTGTTTCTGTCTCAGTTGCAGTGTTGATTTTGTCTGATGGACAGTATTGTTTCTGTCTTAGTTGCAGTGTTGATTCTGTCTGATGGACAGTATTGTTTCTGTCTTAGTTGCAGTGTTGATTCTGTCTGATGGACAGTATTGTTTCTGTCTTAGTTGCAGTGTTGATTCTGTCTGATGGACAGTATTGTTTCTGTCTTAGTTGCAGTGTTGATTCTGTCTGATGGACAGTATTGTTTCTGTCTCTTATATGTCTCTTCCTTTCTGTGTCACTCACTCCATCTTTTCATAAACAGGTGTTTGCTATGGTGGCATTGTCCACTGTAGTCCAGTAGTCCTGGAGTTGACCACTAGTGTAGTCTGAAATGGCTCTTCTAGAGTCATTCTGTCTGCAGTGGCTCCTGAGTTAGCCTTCATCCTGCTCATCCATCAAAAGCATCCCATAGTTGAACAGGATTTGGGACTCACTTTATATTCTTGATACCACTGACTCCTTAAGCATAGCATATGGACACATTTGAGTGATGTCTATCTACAATTTGGTTTCAGTTTGAGATGCATCAGTAGACGTCGATCATGCTGTCTTTAATGTCAATGAAGGATAGTCTGCAGTGGAGTGCTGGCCACAGTTGATTGTTATGTGGATGTGGTCTACAATCTTCAGGAGTGGAGTGGAGCCTATAGCCTTGGTGTGCAGATACAGAAGGCATACTGTAGGCTGTGGTTTGCCTGCTTGCTGAAACATCAACCACTACAGGTTACTAGTCAGACCTGCTGAGCTCTCCTCTCTGCAGGCCTATGTGAGGTTTGCTTTATGGTCATTTTCCATATGCAAAACATGGGTAACTGTAGCTGCAGGAACTGCCTGATAACATGGTCAGTGAAAGTGTGTTCATGCAGAAAACAAAACAAATATTTTTTCCGGGGGGGGGTCACAGGTACGGTTTAATTAAGGTGATGATGACAATGGTGGTGATGATGATGAAGACTACCGCTGTGATGATGCTGAAAAAGTGTTGCTGATGATGACGGTGGTTATAATAGTTATTACAACAGCTATGGTGGGGCTGATGATGGATGGTAACGGCATTGATGACAGTGAGAGGATGCAGAGGATGATTATGGTGGTGGTGATGGTGGTGATTGGCTCTGTAGTCAATGCCTTAATTGCACAACTGAAGAGTCATCAATTGCAGTGAATCACTCTAACTTGTGTTGAGCTTGTTTAAGAGGTGTGTGTGTGTGTGTGTGTGTGTGTGTGTGTGTATTTGTGCATGAATGTGCGAGTGTGTGGTGTGTGTGCTGTGGATATGCATATATGTGTTTGGCTCTATGCCACGATTGCTTGGCACTGACTGTAAGATTCAGAGCGGAAAAAAATGGCTGCCCTCATTTTTAAAGGAAGGCTAGATGGAAAAAAAAAGAGAAAACTTTGCAGTGCAGCAAAGAACTGAATTTGTGCTATGCACAGCCTGACGTGCATGCCTGCGTGCAGAGGCATATACTCTTACACACTCGGCATAGTGACTCATGCTTTGCGGACTGCTGTAAAACATACGCACACCCTCTCTCTCATCTCTCTCTTTCACTCTCTCTCCTTCATTCTCTCTCTCCTTCATTCTCTCTCTCTCTCTCTCTCTCTCTCTCTCTCTCTCTCTCCTTCATTCTCTCTCTCTCTCTCTCTCTCTCTCTCTCTCTCTCTCTCTCTCTCTCTCTCTCTCTCTCTCCTTCATTCTCTCTCTCTCTCTCCTTCATTCTCTCTCTCTCTCTCTCTCTCTCTCTCTCTCTCTCTCTCTCTCTCTCCTTCATTCTCTCTCTCTCTCTCTCTCTCTCTCTCTCCTTCATTCTCTCTCTCTCTCTCTCCATTTCTATCTTGCCCACTTGTCCCCTTTACCATGTCAGAGACTCGAGCCGCCCCTATCTGTCCCCGTTGCCGTGGTAACCGGAATCTTCCGTAACGGACTCTTGGGCACGGTCAATTTTAGGTGCCGTATTAAATTAGTTGTGTGTGTGTGTGTGTGTGTGCGTGTGTGCGCATGCGTGTGTGTGCGCATGTGTGTGTGCGCGTGCCTGTGTGTGTGCGTCACAGCCCTTCCCTTTACAGACACTCTGTGCTTCTCTAGAGGGACAGATATGTCAGTCTATTCATGCAAAACGTCCCAACTTACCTTTGGACAGCTCTCCATTCACATACATTAGGTAGAATCGCAACTGAATGAGGAAGTGTGACTTCCTCCTATTTGTGTTCAATATTGTGGTTTTGGAGGTTTCACATGAACATATTTGGGTGTGAGTGTGTGGACCTATGGGGCAGCCGTGGCCTACTGGTTAGGGCTTCGGACTTGGAACCGGAGGGTTGCCGGTTCGAACCCCAACCGGTATGAACTGCTGAAGTGCCCTTGAGCAAGGCACCTAACCCCTCACTGCTTCCCGAGCGCTGCTGTAGCAGGCAGCTCACTGCTTCAGGATTAGTGTGTGCTTCACCTCACTGTGTGTTCAGTGTGTGCTGAGTGTGTTTCACTAATTCACGGATTGGGATAAATGCAGAGACCAAATTTCCCTCACAGGATCAAAAGAGTATTTATACTTATACTTATACTTATACTTAGACCTGTGTTTTTCACAGTGCCTACTGCAGAGACCATGTGTGTCATTGGTCACATGTGTGTGCGTGTGTTTAATCTGCTTGTTTTAGAGCTTGATGCAGGACTTAAAGTTCTTAGACATTGTACTGGAATTCAGGCATTGGCAGGGCTTTTATACATTTGAAAAATCAATTTATATAAATAATTATGACTTCAACATTTGACCAAATCCACAAGCCCTTTCCCCTGGCCTGCTTGCCCTGTTAAGGGTAACTGGAGCCAGCCTCTCATCTGTCCCTCTTGCCTTGTCCCTCTGCAGGCGAGCTTTGAGGAGCTCTTCCGCTCCTTCGACCCCGAGGCCACCTTCCAGTTCTTCAAGAGCTTCCGGCGCGTGCGCATCAACTTCAGCGATGCCCTGGCCGCCGCCGAGGCCCGCGCTGCCCTCCACAAGAGCGACTTCCATGGCAAGGAGGTGCGACTCTACTTCGCCCAGGTACGTACGTACGTACGTGTGTGTGTGTGTGTGTGTGTGAGACAGGACTCTAGGGTTCCTCTGTGACGCTACACGCTACACCTTCCCACCATGTGTAGTGGAAGTCCTTTTGCATAACCCCGCTTACGGACGCAGAGACAGCGCACCGAGAACATGTCCCCCTTGGCAGAGGTCATCAGGCCACTGAATGTAATTGGCAAGATGCAGAACTACAGTAATGATGCCCGCACCTGGCTCCGTGTGATGCTCTTAGTGTTGCTTTCTGAGTCACACACCTGTCCTTGCTGTGCTTCAACAGACTATTCATATGAGGCTCCGCCCTCCTACATACTTCCGCTCAATTTTCATTTCCCTCATTTTTCATTTCAGGATAGGACACAAGATGACACTTGAAGATTCAATATTTTATTGCCATACAACTCAAGTGCAAGTTGCGAGGGATTTGCTTCAGTGTGCTCATGACAGGACATCAACAAAGACACAAAAAGACATGGAACATATACACAGAATCACACTTTGCATATAACTTGGCAGATAACTCTTAACAGATATCTAAATGACGAGGCAGTGTACTGTATTTAGGGTGGGCTTACCCTTACAGATGGTCTGTGTATGAGGATGAAGGTTAATTGTTTTAAGAGTTGATATTTATTTTCTCAATTTCACATTTCACATTCAGATCCCAGCTGTAGTTTCTCTGTGGCTCTGGATGGCTGCCATTCACCTTGTGCTTCTTAAGCCTCATCAGCCTTCGTCAAATTTTAATCATGGCTCTCCTTGTTGTCTCTGCATAGGGAAAAGCGTTAGCCAGACCATCACAGGTTTATCCTTCATGCCCTTAACGTCACTGATGACCAAGATTGTTATTGGCTTCCCAAGGACAACGATATGGAGATTAAGACTTAAGATAGACAGCTAGATAAAACCAGCCCTGACCTCCCTCTGTTAAAAGCCCCCCCCCCCATGCAGCGGCTCCCTGCCTGTCTGTAATGCGCTGTAAAGTCTCCCTCACTTAACATACCAGTCAGCTCACGGAGAATCCGCCGTTACCTCAGCCTCTCCCTCGGCTTGGAGATGGAATCTGCGTAACCTTTTAAAGGAGGAAATGGAGTGTTGGAGACGGCAGAGTCGGAGTTGAGTGATGAAGGCCCCCCCCCCCCCCCCCATCGCCATTGGCATCACCGCTGCTTCTAAATGCTCTATTTTTATCACTGCCATGGAGGAGGCCTGAATGCCTTTTGTCTCTATTGTGTGTGTGTGTGTGTGTGTGTTGGGCGTGAGTAATTCTTTCCACTGCCCGTTTTTAGTGGGGCATCTAACAGACACAACCTGGAAAGGAAGCAAATGGAAGATGATTTGATTGATGATTGAGGTCTTCTGTGGCTTCCTCTGCTTATCTCCCTGTCCTTCTCATTCTCAGATCCTCCCCATGCGTTTTGCTTGTTCTTCCCCAAGTACATGTATGATTCACTCGTCCTCCTTCCCTCCCTCTCTCTGTCTCCCCCTTTCTCCTTCTCTCCCTCTTTCTGTCTCACTTGTCCTCCTTCTCTCCCTCTCTCTCACTCTTTCTCCATCTCTCCCTCTCTGTCTCCCCCTTTCTCCTTCTCCCTCTTTCTGTCTCATTTTCCCTCATTCTCTCTCTCTCTCATTCTCTCTCTCCTCTTTCTCGCTCTCATTCTGTCGTGTTTACGTTGACTGGTAAGAAAAAGCAGCACCAGCACCAAACCCTCCTTGGTAGCATAAACTGCTGAAATGTATATCTTATCCACACCGTGTGCTAGTTAATAATGAATTGTAAAGATGAATAAATGGAAATCTCTCTCTCTTTTTCTCTCACTCTCTCTCTCTTTCTCTCCCTCTCTCTCTCTCTCTCTCTCTCTCTGTAGTCTGTGCATATAGGTAGCCCGCGGCTGGAGCCTCCCAAGCCAGATAAGCAGTTCCTGCTGTCCCCTCCTCCGTCTCCCCCTGTCGGCTGGGAACAAGCACAGGACGCCACGCCCGTCATCAACTATGAGCTGCTCTGCGCCATCGCCAAACTCGGACCAGGTACACAGGCGCATTTGGTCTCCTCTTCCTGCTCATCTTCGTCCTCTTCCTTCTCTCGCTCTGTCTCTCACACTCACACACACACACACACACACACACACACACACACACACACACACACACACACACTGTATGTACTGGATATAAGCTGTTCACAACCAGTCTGTGATGGCATGTTCCTGTGTTTGAAGTGCCTTCTCCTCTGGGTTTCAGGTGAGAAGTACGAACTGCACACCGGCACCCCCACAACACCCAGCGTGGTCGTGCACGTGTGCGAGAGCGAGCAGGACAGCTCTGGTGGCGAGGACGAGACGGACGCCGCCCGACGCCCGCGACCCAAGATCATCCAGACGCGCCGGCCCGACTACCCCGACTACCCCGTAACGCAGTGAACAGCGGGCGACCAATCACATCGCACCGATCTCTCTGCTTTACGGTCACGGGGGAAGGGGGCCCTGAAGGGGGGTGGGCGGGAGGACGGGAGGACTGACGGCCTGACATGGCGTGCAGTTGGTCCTCCTCGCCACTAGGTGGCCCAGAGTTCAGCTCTCCCTGTGTTGGGGAATGGGGCACACTGTACATCTCCACCATTTCACAGCTCGGGACTGGGAGGGCGAATGGGTGGGGTCTTCATTGCATGCATTTAGTGGAAGACGGGATCAGCTTAGAGGGTTAATTGAAAGATTAGGTTTTTGATCTGGGTATGGTGGATATGTCTTGTGTCATGGAATCTTTAATGTTATTATTTTTTTCCTTGTACATGTATTTTGTTTTTCTTTGGGGAGCATGTTGTATCCCCATACAGTGGTGTGGTTATGAAATTACAGTTTGTTATATAACATTGTGTCCTTTTTTTTTTTCATTGGTTACAAAAGCTGTAGGTAACAACCTGACTGACTCCTACACATGTACCTTGGCGAGTTTACACCAATAAGATGCTGGAAATGGTGCAATTTCAGACTGTGTTTATCCACTTATGTTCATGCACATAGACAAGTAAAAATGCCAGAGAAGGTAATTTTGTCTGAATTCATCTGCTTCTAATAATATCTTTTGCCATGATAATGTCTGCTTTTTGAGCTATTTGATGTGCAGAAGAAAACTAAGTGAAGAACTGCAGACTGTTTAAGACCCATGAAGTGTCTTAAGGTCTCTCTTTGCCATTGTGCCACATCGAGTGCTAAGTGTATAGATTTCTCATCTTTTCTATGGCCTGTCTCCATTTATCACAATGTATGTTAACTCGGACATGTAAGTTTGACTTTTTTTTTTCCTTTTTTTTTTTACAAATATGAAAAAAAAAACATGCGTGCGTGCGTGCCTGAAATATAATGTTTATCTGTTAGTGCTCTGCCTGACAAAAACGAACATCTACTGACATGACGAGATCTCTTCAGCCCGCACACCTCAATTTACTTTGGAGGCACTCTGCGAGGTGTATGCTTTGTGAGAGAAGTGTCTTTGCCATACTTAATTCGCAATATGTAAAACCTTGCATCAGTCCTGGGGAGTTTCATGTATTAAAAGCGAATTAATCTACGCACTCTGAGGGCTGAAACCAGGATCTATTATAAATGCACGTTTGTATATATCAGAGTGTATGTATGTATGTATGTATGTGTTTAAAGCCTTTTGTATACTGTTCTTAACATTCAGTTTCAAGAAAAAAAGAACAAATAAATCCATAAACAAGAATAACGCATTGATTTGGTGATGTGCAGTACACTACATGGTGTATCCAAGCAAGATTATGATCAAATGCAACTAAGACTCACACAATAAACTCCATAAAATCACATATTAATGTGTATGTGTATTCATTCCCTTCATAGTCACATTTCTGCTCTCACTTTTCAATCAAAGCACAGGTATAGCCTACGCGTCTGTGTCCCCTTTCACGGTGGAGCAGTGACGCACGGATTTCTGAGGACTTCTGAAGGTGAATCGCGCACCCACTTGGTTGAGGGCGGTGGGGGAGGAGAGCGCAACACTTACCGACCCTCTTTTTAAAAGAGTTCAGTATCTCTTGGTTCACTGCTGTCTGAATGGAGCCGATTGTTCCTCCGTTGAGTCAGTGAGGCTCAAGGTCAGACGCTAGGCTTAGGTAACTCGGTAATATTCATCCGATAGCAGGACGAGAGGCTGCCTACAGTGTTGTTTTGGATCTCGTCTTAACTGAGATTCTGAATGTACACATATCATGAAAGAGTTGGTCAGGGCCCGCGTAGTTTATTTGTATCCCCGATTAGTTGTGGTGACATGCTAAGAAAGATAAGAAACAAAACAGAGACCAATTCTGTCAGAAAAAAAATGCAAGAAAATGGGTGTGAAAAGCTTTTATCTTACCAGCCGTTCAGTCGGTGTTAAACTGGAGAAATATTATTAGCCATATTATACTTAACAGAACCTGCTGGACGTTATATAGCCATGGGACACAAAAACATGCCTGTGGAGAAAGGGAGATGAAATTGGGATGACCTTGACTTTACAGCTTAATTAAACCTGCTGATGAAAATCTTAGGACTTGATGACATCCTGGTGAAGCTAGAATGACAGTGATTGGATCTGCAGTTTGGGAGGTTGAACAACCTGGGATGTGAAGGACAAACATAAGGCAGGGGTTAACGTGTGCATTTGTGTGTATGAGTGGAGGAGGCGGATCAGGGCTCCCCCAGAATAGTGAACACAAAGCCGTCAGACCCTTTATGATTTTCCAGCACAGAACAGCACAAGCAGATAGTTGTACTCTGGTACCTTTTATACCCTGTTCCTGAGTTCACCAAGGTAAATCTTTTATTTCATATATTTATTATTGATTATTGATCACTGTTAAGAATTTAAGAATCTATACTGCTGGATATTTAACTTTTGAAAGTAATGTCAAGACTGAATTACTCCATCTTCCAAGTGGTCTTTATACTAGAATTTCTATTCGCTTGTCAAAGTAGATGTGATTTGAAACGTGAACTAACGTTTGTCTGTGCTTAATACTAATTCATATGAAATCCTGTCCACCTTGACTAAGCTTTATCTCACATCTCGTTTGGAACAGACTCTAGAGCACCATGCTACTGCCGAACAGCACAAGTCTCCAGTCGCTGCTAGTCTCTCTCCTGGAGTTCCTCAACAGCACGTCAGTGGGTCCGTCCCCTGCTTCCTCTGCTTCTACTGTCCACCCAGCCCTCTCCCTGCCTCTGGTCCAGGGTCAGATCAAGGGTCAAGCCCAAGGACAGGGCATGATCTACATCTTCCTGGTGGTGGGACTGTTCAGCTTCTTCACCTTCGGCATCATGATGAGCTATATTCGCTCCAAGAAGCTGGAGAACTCCCAGGACCCGTACCACCAATATATTGCCCGCGACTGGGCCAGTCCTCTCACGCCACCCTCGCTTACATTCAAGCAGACGCTGAGAGGGGCAGACCCGAGGAAGGACCCGCTGGTTATCGCCAACCCTACTACAATGGAGCGTCTCCCAGGCTGAGGGGGGGGGAACACTGGAAACTGGGCGAGCGTGTGTATTTGTGTATGAACTGGTTGCAGCTCCTCAGCATACACTCAAGTTCAAATATATGCAATATGCAATTTAACACTGTGTAGGAGGAAAGTAGTGTGATGTAATATTACATTCAGAAAATAAATAGACAAAATGTGTGTCTGGTTTATGATTATTTATAAAAGTGCTCAGTTGTTGATTCCATGGTCAGATGCCAAAAACAGCATTTGAGAGTAAAGCATTTGAGCATACAGGTATTTTGGATGTGATCTGTCTCATATAATACATTTCATTAACGGTTTAGTCTATTTCATATGTATACAGTACACATTTTTGTAATATTAGCAGCATTGGACAGTTACCCTGCCATTCTTAAATGTAAGAGTTCATCAGGAAGTCTCTGTGGACCTCAAGCCTCAATAGAAATCACTGTTCACATAAACATGTTAGTCAATAACAACAGGGCCTCCATGCTCCAAAAAAATCAAGGACACTCAAGTTGAATCACACAAACTGTTTCCAATCCATTTGTGATTTGAATAGATATTATTTAAAATACGCAAGGAGGTAAAATAGACAGGTGTGTCCATCGAAGTATAATAGCCGCCCAAAGTATTCATGTAGTCAGAGAATCTGAAAGGCCACTTTTTCATATCATAAATGTCAGCACTGCTCAGTTCACTTGTTCAGCTGACTCAGAGCTCTCTCTGTGCCATATAACCGTCCTTGAGCTGGTGGTCTGGTTTGTCTGTATCTCGTAGCTATTTCAATAGATTCTGCATCCATGCCAACAGTCCTTGTCTGCCGTCCTGTCGTGCCTGGGTCGTCTCCCTCTCCCTCTCTCTCTCCATCTGCCTCAACTCTGTCTCCCTCCTCCTCCTCTCCTCCCTCCGTTCCTTGTCCTCCCTCAAGGCCCGCTCCACCTCTCTCTTCAGGCTGAAGTGGACCATCTGCCGGCTGAGCAAGGGCACGATCAAGTTGAACGTGTCCACCCTCTTGTTGAGCTTGGCCAGGTCCACGGCGAAGTTCCCACACAGCTCCTGCCACCGGAGCTGCTCGTGGGACCGCATGGGCTCCCCGAGTCGGCCCCGGGCCTCCAGCAGCTCTGACCGCAACTTGGCCAGCCTCTCGCGGATCTCCTTCTGGGTCACGATCCACTCGGGCTGGTAGCCGTTGTCGATGAGGATGCGGTTGAGGTTGTGTGTCGTGGGGTCGGCGTACGGGTTGTGCTCGAACTTGTTGAGCGGCTTGCCGCTGCCGCTCAGGTTCCGGAAGTCTCCGCGCGCCATCGACTCCTGGATGAGGTCCTCCACCAGCCTCTCCACCGCCTGCGTGATCTTGATCTGCCGGCTGCGCAGGCGCATGTCACGCTCGACCATGGCTCCCTCGTCCGCCGCTGAACGCTCCATCTCCTTGCGCCGGTACTCCAGCACCTGGTCCGTGGCCCGGTCCACGCGGAACTGCTGGTACCGGCGCTCCCGCTGGCTGGGTGTGCCGGTGCCGACCCCCTCGAAGCTGAGATATTGCCGGTGGGCAACAGCACTGCCTTTGTTCTTTTCTTCGTCCTCCTCTTCAGCTGGTTGGGTGTACTGCAACGCGGATTTCTGGCGCGCAAGGTGCGCTAGCACAGCTCGGTACGCCTCCTCGATGCGGGCGAAGAGAGCCGCGTCGGCCGTCGGCGCACCAGAGTCCGGGTGGTAGAGCTTGGCCATGCGTAGGTAGGCCTCCCTCACATCGGCTTGGCTGCTGTCCTCATTTACCGGCAGCTGCAATACGCGGTAGCTCTGCTTGAGGCTGGGGCTCATGCGGCGGCCATGGCTGAGGACACGGACGGTGAGGGTGCAGTAGAGGGGCAACAACGCACGATGGAGGTCCCCACGGTGCAGACACAGCAAACCGGAGCAACTCATGATGCTTTGGACAGCGCCTGTTGCAGCCTGCATCAGACAGACATATAACATGAGTATCATGAAGCACTCGTCGAGGCAACAGTGTGCCAGTGTGCCGCTTCGCCGCGTTACTGTCATGACAGGTCCGATTTGTTTTTAGCACTTGACATACGGATAGGCTAACGTTAGCCGTGACAGAGTTATGTCGTTCTCTAAATCAATCAAATTCAACATCAGTTGAACAATTATGAATTACTTAAGTGACAAGGCAGTTACATTAAAGAGGCCAATCATCTTTAAACTTGAAACCAACGCTAGTTAACGTTAGCTAACGTCTGCTGAAGTGATAGGCCTAGCTAGCTAGCTAGCCAACCCACCAGTCAGCAAGTGAAAAGTAACAGACTTGGAGAAGTGAATGTCCTTAAACGTGCATCTTTTATTCGTTAACTAAATGACACAGAAAACCAACCAACCTTTAAAGACGTACAGAAGTCATTCCATCTTGGATGTGGGTCACCGGTGCTTGCAAAAGTAGGACATACCTTGCATGAGCAGCGTTTGTTTTTGTAATTGATGAACTGCATCGTGGGATATGTATTTTTTTGGCAGAGGGACATTTGGGTCAAATTTAAGAAAGATAAGAAACAAAGAAGGTTGATTTTATTTTGCCGCCGCATACTGCCTTAATTTTTAAGAAACTTAACAATTGCAAAATTGTGCAACAGGCTGGACAAGTTAATGTCTATGATCTTACAAGCGATCTTCCATGACTGCAGTCAGTGCAGTGCCAAGAACTGAACTCCAGATGGCGCCATCCCGTCCTTGTGGGGCTACAACTACAGATAGTAGAGCGGCTACAGGCAAAATCGTGCAAATTATGATACAAGGGTGACATTCGGCAGGTATTTGCTCAAGACCAATACAATCAAATCTACCTGATTGGCCACTTGAAATAGCGGCCATTTTCCAAGATGGCCGCCAAAACACCCCCAGAAATGGATTTATTGCTCAGAATTGACCAAAGATATTATGATACAAGCATGAAATTAGGCATGTATGTGCTCAAGACCAATACAATAAAATCTGCCTGATTTGCCATTTCACCATGAAAAACTCTAAAAATTGATTTGTTGTACAGAATTGACAAAGGAAATTATGATACAACCATGAAATTTGGCAGGTATGTGCTTAAGACCAACACAATACATTCTAAATTATTTTCCAGTTTAAATTACGGCTATTTTCCAAGATGGCCGCCAAAAAACATACCATAGAAATTGATTTGTTGCACAGAATTGATTAAGCAAGTTATTATACAAGCATGAATTTTGGCATGAATGTGCTAAAAAAACAATACAATCAAATCTACCTGACTCGCCACTTGAAATGGAAGCCATTTTACAATATGGCCACCAAAAGACTGAATTTAACCCCGAAGTGAGCAAGAAAATGATGATGCAAGTATGTCATTTTGTGTGTTTGTGCTAAAGAGCAATATAATCAAATCCACCTCATTTGCAACTTGAAAATGTAATATGGCAGCCATTTTTTTAAAGATGGCCACCAAATAAGACACTAGAACTTCATTAATTGCAATTAATTTAGCAGATGTGGCCCAAATCAATGTTTACATTCACTACATTTCTGTTTCCTTCTATGATGAAGTCATTGGAAATTCAATTCATTCCTGTGTCAAGTCTTGCACAATCAAGTTTGATGGAGTGGAACAAGGGGATATTTTTTGCTAATAATGTATAGCCATCTTTATCTGTCTTTGCAGGATTCATATCAGGAGACTTTAATTGTTCTTTTGTGTCCTGCTGACATAGACAGCACTTTGACCAGTCAGTGTGTGTTATAGCCTACGTTCGTTGTCCATTGTTAATCTAAAAAAATCAGATTGAGGTATGATCTTTTGATCCTTTTGAATCCATGCATGGAACAGTTATTTAAATTTCAATTTGTTTTGGGCTGATTGGCAAAATGTGATTCAGAATTTAGTGTAGGTATTTAGTGTAGGTACAGAAAGACGCACGTGTATAAAAATGCTATTTGTTTTTCAACAATGTAAGCCTGTTTTAACAAAGCTGTGCAAACACATACAGCAGGTGGAGAAGAAGAAAATGAGTGGTGTGGCAATTGCTGATTATTCTGACCATGTCACAAGTAAGATGTAATATTTCTTTACCCACCCTCACCTTGAGCATGGAAAAGGGCAATGTTGCTACAGTTAGTCAAACCAAACTTTTTTTTTTTTTTGACGTTGCAGTCAGTCAGGCCTTCAGAGTGGTTACACAGAACACTTATATGCTAGTATGCCTCATATATAATATTCCTGTCTGTTCTTACTGCCCTACTTTGTAGCCTACTCTCCTACTACAAATTACACTGTATGCCGTTTTACATTTGAGTATATGTACTGTATATCACTCTCGATATCCTTACAATATTTAGACCAAAACTATCTGACTTAAACCAGCCACTGAGGTTATTCGGAATTAATTTTAGCCACTTACAGCGACATTGGACCACTGCTGATTGATTCACTCTGGTCGCCTTGTTCTCTAACTCTGGGGTAATTGTGGGGACAGTCGCAGAGAGCACAAATTATAGTGAGCGGCACATTATTACCATATTATTACTGTTAGTACCATTAGCACGTTATTAGTGTTTTTAAACGCCCATATCGAGAAAATCATAAATTACCGTTATTAGCATATTATTACCACAATGGTATCGCATCACGCACCACCCTCCATTGACATCAAGAATTGTCATTATTAGCATGTTATCACCATGTTATCAGTGTGTTATAAGGGGCTTATTTGTCGTTAATAACTGTTACCGCTGTTATTTGCATGTAAAACCAAAAGCGACCTATGCGACCGGAAAGACGGAAGTCATTATTTGTCTATGGAGGGTCGGCGAATAAAGCGACCAAAGTGAATTCGCCGGGAGCAAACCAATCTGGGCGACCAGAGCGATTAAGCGATTTAGCAATTAAAAGTCAGCTAATATGATGGTAATGAGCGGTTCGGCAAAAAGCAATTGGAATGCTCTTATCTTCGAATGTCCCAGGCTGACAAGCCAGAGCCGTTATGTGATTAGCTAAATCAAACACGTCAATGTCACGTCCAGAGCGAATTCATGACAAAGGTTCTTCAACGACCTTGGCTACTTGGTAGCTGAGGTTGTTTCTGGTGTACACGCATCTTTTGTTTAACAGCAACATCAAGAAAACCATGAATTGCCGTTATTAGCATATTAGTGTCATTGTATTATTAGCATGTCATAACCATTTTATTTGTTTGGGGACATTAAGAACTGGCATTATTACCATGTTATCACCATGCTATTTGTGTAAGTTTTATTTGTCATAAGTGGCTTATTTGTCATTGTGGAACATTTTTAATATCTGTATCACTTCATCATCAATGGAAACTAAAATACTTAAGGAGAGTGAACAATTATTTACCACATTTGCTATTTGCACATTTGAAATTTGCAAATTTCTCGGGTCTTTTTGGACGGCATCTTGGAAAACGGCCAGCATTTCAAGTAGCAAATCAAATGGATTTGATTGTATTGGTCTTGATCACATCCATGCCAAATTTCATGCGTCCATCATAATTTGCTTTGACAATTCTGTGCAATAAATCAATGTCTAGGGTCTTTTTTGGCAGCCATCTTGGAAAATGGCCACCATTTCAAGTGGCCAATCAGGTAGATTTCATTGTATTGCTCTTGAGCACATACATGTTGAGTTTCGTGATTGTATCATAATTTGCTAGGTCAATTCTATGCAATAAATCAATTTCTGGGGTCTTTTTTGGCGGCCATCTTGGAAAATGGCCGCCATTTCAATTAGCCAATCAGGTAGATTTGATTGTATTGGTTTTAAGCACATACATGTCGAATTTCATGCTTGTATCATAATTTGCTAGGTCAATTCTATGCAATAAATCAATTTCTGTAGTCTTTTTTGGCGGCCATCTTGGAAAATGGCCACCATTTCAATTAGCCAATTAGGTAGATTTGATTGTATTGGTCATAAGCACATACCTACCAAGTTTCATGCTTGTATCATAATTTGCACGATTCTTGCCAAATTGGCCTTGTAGCCGCTCTACTAAGACAGTTAAGAGAGAGTTTGTGTGGGTGTGAGCATCAATATAAATTCCTGAACATGCACATGGGGTATTCTATAGCGTTGAAAGCTCCACATAGCCTCCTGATTAGAGTATGTCTATTTCACATGTGTCTCGTGGTGGATTGCTGTGAAGAATTATGAGGAAGTTATATAAACTTATATAAACTAGGCCTAAATCATACCACAATTAATGCTATGATTTCAGATCACGTTCAGTTATGTTTACTTCAAGTTGCAAGTAGATTTTCAAAGATATATAAACATAGGCCTATATGATCCGTGGAACGCTTTGCAGTGCTATGTTCTATTTGCTCTATTTAGCAGGAATTCTATGTTCTCATTCACATGAAAAAATATAAAAATCCGTCATCCATTTTTTAGGACGGCACAGTAAATGGGTTATTGTTGCATATTTTGATTTTCAATTGAGCAGTTACGGTTTTCTGTTCAGAAGTAAAAAAATGAAATGATGCGTCAATTTTCTAATTTCCCTTTTTTGAGCTTTTGATTGGACTGAACCGAGCACCGAAGGGAGAAAACCATCTAGCCTGGCCCAGCTAGAGAGCGCCGCCTGAAGTTGTGCGTGATTTTGACTCATTACTTTAGAGATTAATAACTAAAACTTCGCCGATTTTTGGGAGATGGCACGTTAAACATAACTGTATGTTGAACATATCTACAGTATATTTGAATACCATGGCCATGCCATACCATAGCAAATAATTCCCCAAAGCAGAATGCTTTGCCATCGACGTCAGTCTAGGCTACTGTATACAGGCTACCCCAAGCACTGTTTGACATGGTAATTTTTTGCTTATTTACGCTAGACTAGGTTTCATTAGGCTAAACAAAGACACAACAGGCCTAATTTATCAGTTTATCCATTTATTAATTTCAACAGCATATAGCCTACATTGCTATAGGCTACTACGGCTCAAGTCCATGGATTATGTAGGTCTCCAAAGCCTCCATGAACATTCTACACACGTACTCATAAGTGTCAGGATGCAGCAATGTCTCCCTCTGCATCTGAAGTTCTGATCTCGAGCTGACATTATCAATCGCTTGGCACCTTGATGTACCTTGATGCAAGCTGAACTGTGTTTGATAGCCCTCCATCTCTACATCCGCTGATAAAATGTGATCACCAACACCGCGCGCCAATATGTATCAGGTCACCCCCCTAGTGGTTCACCACAACAAAAACGGTAAAAAAGGCAAAAATCCATTAACTGAATTTTACTTTTGTTTCCAATCCAGTTTCTGTTTTTTTCTTTATCTTGCGTGACTAATGACACATTTAGAAAATAGCAGCAATTATCTATTTTCTGAACAGTTAAAAAAATATGAAAATTATTGAACACATTTTTTATTTGGATCAGATGGATGGAGCAAATAGAACAAAGCACTGCAAAGCGTTACACGGACCATGGCTTATACATTGTATTCTGATTTCATTAAATCTGTTGAGTCTGCCCAGCAGACTGCCGATTTCAACAAATCTGTCGTGTTCAGTTCAGGCTCTACAGAATGCAGCACTGTGGAGGTAGAAGAATGTACAAGAAAAGCATGAGTTTATGGTCCAAAAATACATATAGTGTGCTTGAAATAGCCATGCCAGTTTGCTTCATTCATATCTAAAAGAGTCCCACAAAAAGTCCTCTGAAGGTCTCTGAACAATCTGATTTGTCGTAGAGGAATTCATCATCAGTGAATCATCATGTGCAGACTCATTTTATTTTACACAATACCAGGGAAGCAGTTTGTGAATTGCTAACACCTCAATTGAATACAAACAGAAACTGTGTCATCACAGGAGCACTTTCTATTGAACCACAGGAAGTTAATGTTCACTAATGGGGATGTATGTCGTTTTTCAAAATGCTATCAATACCACACAGTTTCGAGCCACATTTTAAAAGAGACTGAACCTTTCTAATCAGTAGGCCTAATTGAGGGCACAGTGCATTGTGAATAGGCCTACAACCAAAACAAATTAGATCATTTTCAGCCATGTGAGTAAATCACAGTGCACATATTACTAATGCAGTTTTGAAACAGTGCATATAATCAGTAATCCATATTGGTTCTTTCAACTCAGTACAATTAATTGCGTTAATTTGATTAAAAGCATTTAAATCTGAGTAGGCTATAATAATATTCTTACATTATTATATTTTATTCTTGACATAACATATATGCTGCTAGGATAATTATCAATATTTCACCATATGAAAAAGGTAACTGTCATAATATGAATGGTGAAGTTATCCTTTTAATATAGCCTCACTACAAATAATTAATTGAGCTATGTGGCCCACATCATAGAACTGCAGCTGGTAAACCTACTTCCCTAGAGGATTGTGGGGTGCATTTTAGTGCCCAAAAATCAATGGCACACAATCAATGTCTCCATGTTGAAGTGCTTTCCCGTTTCAGTGCAGTTCAGTCCGTGCCACATGGAACAATTCACAAAGAGGGTCAGAGTGAGACAGACACACATAGACAAACACAATATAGGAGCTAAAGGTCCTCTGAAGCTCAGTTGTTCAGTGGTGTTTGAAGGCAACAGTGTGTAGGATTTACCCATCACGCCAAGGGGGAAATGACAGACTTCACTGAAGAAGATTTAGACCACTTCCTGCTAAATCAGGTACATTTCTTCAACTTTTGATGGCTCTGCCAAACCTACTGAGGTTGAATGTGCAGTACAGGGTCCGTGTTTTGCATTGTTGGTATATTTGAATGGCTTTTGACCGTGGTTTTACATTGGGTGGCAGTGTGTATCTGACTCGTGTGTCATTGTATTTTCTTTGTGGTTGTTTTTGGGTAGATGTTTTTTTTATTGTATTAGAATGTTTATGTATTATGTTGAAGTTTAACTAGTTGGTCACAGGGATGTGAAGCTTCTCTCTCCCTGCCTATAGGTGGACCTGAGGCATCGGCTGGTGTCCAAAACAGTGGAAGAGGTCCAGAAGATAATGAAGGACCTCACGTCTGAAGTCAGTAATAAGGATGCTCGTTTCCTCTCCATTGCAAACTCTGGAGTTCATAACAATGACAACGTGAAAGTAAGCCCACCTATCAGTACACCTCACTTCCTTTGGATACAGCTGCCAGCTCTAAATTGTAGTAGCTGTACATTACATTAGTCTTTAATTGTTGGTAATCTCTAATCTCTCATTTGAGTGCCTTGTTTGCTTCATTATAGGATCAACCAGCATTATTGTCTAAATGGACAGCTCTACTGCGAGGAAAATATGCCTTCAACCCTGCTATTCAGGTAAAATCAAACATTGCTTTATGTCCAAGCTTATAGTGTTGTTTTTTTGTCTCTTTTTGACAGTCTATGTGGGCGTTGCAAATTTTGTCATTGAGAGACGTCATGTCAAAACTAGAGTCAAAAATAGATTGATGTGGTCTTGAAAAAGCTGGGGGCTTAAACTGAATTAGCCCTTGGAATGAATGGCACCACTCCTAGCGCCTGTCAGTCACAAGTGCTATGTTTGGACACACAATGGCTATTGAGGTCACAGCTGAGCTAGCGAGACTTTTTTTATGTCAGTCTAGCGTATATAGATGAACATTAGCGATTAGACCGACATGACATGCATCTCATTGATTGTGTCCTCAACCTTTGACCCTGACAGGTCCTGGCTCCCACACAATTCTCGATCTCACAGACTTTTATTATGTCAGGCTTGTGTAGGCCTACTTCGATGGACATTAGCAATTAGCCACCTATAAGTGATGCAGCTGTATTAATTGGCCTCTTGACCTTTGAACCCCTGTCCCCCGACCTCCCGACAAACAGGTTCTGACACCCACGCTGTTCCTGATCTCGGTTCCGGTGAAGGGACTGATGGGATACAAGGAGCGTCGGACGCGCCAGTGGCGATACTACTCGCTGACGGGCTCGCGGCTGCTCTCGCCCGTGCGCGAGCCCGAGAAGCTGCACCAGTGGCTGGAGCTGGAGAGCTTCGCCAATGCCTCGCAAGAGTGGCAGGACGCCGCCGTTGCCATCGAGGGCGACATCGTGCCCTCCAAGGTAGCCACCGTCTTCAGGGAGCAGCTGGAGGAGGCCATCAAGAGCTGCTCGCTCACAGGTGAGTAGTGGTAGCCTAGAAATCTAGACGCACCCTAGCGGCAGCAAATGTAATTTGCAGCCAGGGTAGTCTAGCAACTCTCCGTTGGCTTGCGAGCGGAAAAAATTAAACTTCTATCAGGCCAATCACAACGTGTATAGAGCCGGTGACGGTGCATTTCCGTGAGAATTTCCTGCTTCTTGAAAACAAATAAGATGGATGCTGCTGCTGGCGAACAGCGGTCTTTGAATCGCGGCTCGAGTTAAGCTTTTTTTTTAATTGGCAAAAGTTTGATCAACTAGCCAACTAGACTAGAGTTGTAGCTGGTTATAGCACTATCCTATTGCGTCTGAGAGGAAATTTGAAAGACAACTGTTTATCCCGCCCCTCGGATTGAGCAGTGCCTATGGTACTGTAAGTTCCCAGACCCTACATCTTGATGTGGGTCTGGCTCATCACGCTAGAGTAGTGGAGTGATAAGACAACATTCACCACAACTCTTCAGGCATGTTGGGTTGTTGTTTGCCTATTGAGGTTTCTCTCTTTCTCTCTGTCTCTTTGTTACATTCTGCATTTGATACATGAAAATCTATAGCCAGCATGAATATGATGGAATTGCAAGCTGTGACCGAGTCCAAAAAGCTTTTAAGGTTAGATCAGATATGTGTGACCTCTGAAGGGCCTGAGGGCTGATTCACACATGTGTATACACACACACAAAACATATAGCCCACACACATAGATAGATAGACACACACACACACACACACACACACACACACACACACACACACACAGTCGCAAGTGTAGTCGCTGTGTAAACACTGGGACTATATGATACACTGGGTTAAATGACTAAAGCTACATTATTAAAATCTATATGCTCATCATTCAATAGGGCTTTGGCTGATGTCCACGTGCATATCTAAAATACTGTTTCAACACATATATGATCAATATCTCTACCCATCTGGGCAATGACTATGTACTTGATGTGTATGTTGTAATTATATAGGCTGTGATATTGTATATCTTAGGCCACCTTTACCTTTACTTTAGGAGCGGTCAATATAAGCCTACGACTGTGCCTGTGACACTCAACCTGAAAGGCAGTGATTGTTTTTGTGTGTGTGTGTGTGTGTCTGTCTGTCATTTTCTTTTCGTCGCTCCTCTGAACATGCTCATCCTCTTCCTCAGGGAAAGTCAGCATCCTGGAGTCGGTGGGTTCGGTGGTGCGGGTTGCTGTGGAGACGTCGGAGATGCAGGTGGAGGCGGAGCTGGTGCCCACCGTGGAGCTGATGAATTGCTGGCCCAAGAAGGGCCGCTGGCCCCGCCTGCTCAAAAGATGGCCGTCTGCCGAGAGAGCCCGCTGCATAAAGGTCACAGCAACGATGAAATAATGTCCAGATGACCCACAATAGTCTTATATCCTCTGTGTGGTTGATTAGAACTACTACAGTGTTTCCCATACATTGACTTATTTGTGGCGGCCCACCACAATATCAACTTTGACCACCACACAATGATTTTCCAGGTTGTACTAAATTGTGCTTAAATCTGGTTAGCATCATAACCACACTGTCCTAATTGTTAAAAACTGTTGTATTCAAGTTAATTCGGCAAACCAACCACCACAAATGGAATGAAATTCTGTGGGAAACACTGCTACTATGAACAGTTCTTTGGTTGTTTCACTGACCAGTAATAAATAGCACTTACCTAGTTACTGATAACTTCAATTTGAACTTAAAAAGTTCATACTGTACCTGATATGTTCGCGTGTGATATGGTCTGCATCAGGGGTGTCATGGTCAAGTCATGGTCATGATTTCAAGTCTGATTCAGTCGTTCTCTCTCTCCCTCACTCTCTCTCTCTCTCTCGTACCCTGTGGTCACTCCATTTCTCTCTCTGTCTCTCTGTGTGCAGTCTTTTGGCTTTAACCTGATGGCCACATCAAACTACCACTGGCTTTTGTCCTTCTCGCGGGCGGAGCAAGTGCTGTTGGGAAGCATCGATGAAGATGGAGGCTGCCGCCGGAAGTGTTATCGAGTCGTCCGGCAACTCAAAGAGGATGTGTGGTGTCCTGGCAATAAGCCTGTCATCACAACCTATCACTTGCAGGTATCAATAGTGGCTCAGCATTATTGCTCATGCAACCAATCAGAGCGCACTTCAGTGCCACCCTATTTGTCTTTCCTCTCATGTCACATAACAAAACCGAGCTTAAACTATCAGGTTACAAAACCCTAGGTATTTATTACTTATTATACGGCAGGCCACTCACAACAGCTTTTTGGACTCAGGGATGTCCCTAATAGATGTAATTGACAGTTAGAATAGCAATATGGATTGTGCATGAGCTCTCACACATAGATCTAATGTTGTTGATGTTGGGGGGGTCTACACTAAACCAATTGATCAAAATCACATCAGAAGTATTTTTACACATAAGGAACTTGGTTCCGGTTGTTCAGTGTAAATCTAGGAAAATACAGTAAAAAAACAATGAAAATACATATTAGCGAATCATAATCATCTACCAAATAGATAGATAGATACTTTATTGATCCCCAAATAGATAGATAGATACTTTATTGATCCCCAAATAGATAGATAGATACTTTATTGATCCCCAAGGGGAGACATCAGTACAGTACCATATACTCCAGTGAGGGTCATCTCGAGTGTGGCGCTGCTCTGTGTGGTCCCTCAGACACTGCTGTTCTGGACGTGTGAGAAGTACCCCGGGGCTCGCGACTGGAGGAACCTGCGGGAGAGCGTCCTGCAGCTGGCCAGGAAGCTGCTCAAGTGCGCCACCCAGCGCTACCTGCGCCACTACTTCGTGCGCTCGCACAACCTGCTCAAGTACACCAACACCAACGAGCTGGACGACATGGCCAAGAAGATCGCAGAGTTCCTGGAAAACCCAGGGACCTACATACACTGAGTGCGGGGGGGTGTTTGCGGGGTAGTGGGTGGGGAGCTGAGGTGTTCATTGAGAGCTAAAGGATTGTGTGTGTGTGTGTGTGTGTGTGTGTGTGTGTGTGTGTGTGTGTGTGAACCAGATGTGACTAGATGTTGGTGTTTTAGGCTCATGTTATTACCATTATACGTGTATTATTAAGCACACACACCCTCACACACGCACACACACACACACACACACACACACACACACACACACACACACACACACACACACACACACACACACAGCCATATTTCTGATTATAACTAATAATAACAATAAAGCAAAAACAGATTTATTATATTTAACAAAATAAAAAGATTTTTAAATAACCAAATTCTTTTTTTTATTTCAGTTCTATGGTTTCTTAATCAGCCAGGCTTATGCTCTACCCTCAAAATAACTACATGACAGGCATCAACAACAAAACAGTAACAACAGCCGGACAGTTGCTGGTACTCAAGTGGGTCCCAGGTCTCAGATCAGTTCTTCTGAATGGACTCACAGGGAAGACATGAAAGTGAAGCTGCTCTACGTGTTTTAGAACAGCCATGGCAAATATCAGCAGGCTGCTCATTTAAGCACCTCGCTTTAGATGAGAGGAAATGGTGTGATGATGACAGGCCTATTTACGGAACAAAGAGTCAGTGAATCATCTGAGACCATAGAGGGGGTGTGTTATTTAATAATTGACCCCTGTGTTAGCAAGTGACAGCCATTTACTGTGAAAACATGCTTTAGTGTAGTGTTTACGTCAACTGGGTTTAATAATGTTATGAAATGACAATCCTGTCAAAATAGCAGCATAAAAAATCAACCGTGACAGATAGATTCTTGTAGGCTGAAAAGGCAGTTGTATATGGAGGACATGTTGAGACTTTTTATATATTTCCTCTTCAGTTGGTAAAATGCTTTAAAATAATGTCTGGATTTATATGCTATGATCAACTGCCAGTTGGTCCTCTGTGCAAAACAGACACGGAACTGTGTGCAGGGAATTGTCGAGCACATTGAAAAATGTAGACACTAGAGGGAGCTCTTGTGCCTACACTGAAGGAGCCACTGCAGTGGAGTCTAACCTAAAGCAGCATCACAAAAAAATGTCTCTCTAACCTGAAAATAAATGAATCAATAAAATAAAAGTAAAATATTTTAATTCAAGTTCCATTGATTAACAAAAGGAAACCAAACAGTTCTAACTTTTGTTAGTTAACACAGATAGATAGATAGATAGATAGATACTTTATTGATCCTCAAGGGGAAATTCAAGGGTCTCAGTAGCATACAGACATCACACACAACATATAAATATAAGTATAAACATATAACCAAACTCCACTGTACAATAGAGACAGTAGAAGATAAGAAAAACTAACAAAACTAAATACTAAATATACTATTAGGGCTGGGTGATATGGACCAAAAGTCATATCCTGATATATTTAGGTTGAATATCGATATACGATATATATCCTGATATTTTTTCCGCAAAGTTAGAGCTGTAAAATGAAATGTTCAGTCAAATATGAGTAGTTTTATTGAAAACTCACTACTCAAATAACAATAAAATGTAAACATAAAACTCGAGTGCCTTTTTTGAAATCAAAGCTCCGTAAGGTGCACATTTAAATAAAAAAATATCTTAAATAAAAAAAGCCTATAAAATAAAATAGGCCAATCTTTCTCTGAAATAAATATATTTATATGAGAAAAATAGTGTGCAGTTTCACAGCAGTGCAGAGAGCTCCGGTCAGCAGCTTGCGTGGAGCAAGGATCATGGCGCAAATTTGAACTATATCGATATATGCGATATAGTCTAATTCTATATCGCATTTTAAAATATATCGATATATCTTTTATCGCCCAGCCCTATATACTATATAAATTAAAATAAAAAAAATAAATAAAAAAAAACTGGCCTGTAGTTCTGTGTGCATGGTGAGGTGCTCAAGAGAGTGAGTGTCATGATGAAGGTGCAAAAAGTAGTCCAACAGTAGTCCTGTAGTTCTGTGTGCATGGTAAGGTGCTCAAGAGAGTGAGTGTCTTGGTGAAGGTGCAAAAAGTAGTCCAGCAGTAGTCCTTTAGTTATGTGTGCATGGTAAGGTGCTCAAGAGAGTGAGTGCAGAGGCGCACCTTGTCAACAGGCAAACCAATCAACTGCTTGGAGCCCCGAGCCGCTAGGGGGCCCCCGACGCGCGTTTGCCGGTGGGACAAGCGAGATTTTGCGTGCTCCTGTCCTGTTGTAGGCTACAAACAGTACATATGTACATGTAGGCCCTGTGCTATGGCCTTATAAACAGCGGATCTGTGTTCAAAAGAGTTCAAAGAATCCACACATTTAGGCTACTGTGGTAAACGTCAATCGAGGGTGCAGTGATAACGGATCAACATCGGATTTTGACATTTACTCAATGAAGTTATAGGCTAATGTTAATTGGCAGAAAGATTGAACATGGTTTGCTACATCTATACGACAATATACTTCAGCTAGCTAGCGACAGTTACAACTAGTTAAAGCAAGGAGATGGTCTACGTTATGTTTATATTAGGGCTGTCAGCATAACGTGTTAATGAGTAGGCTAAGGACCAATGAGTAAGGACCAATCATACACGTTAATTTTTTAAAAATGTTTTAATTAATTAATGTGTGCCGTCAATGATTTTTAATTTTACACCGTCACTTGTTCTGTTATAAACAATTCTCTTTGGTGCCAATATTTTGACCCTTTGATGCATCGTTTATTGTCCTCAAACTGACTAACTACTGTCTGCCTTCCTCCTGTAGGCCTAGTCATGAAGATAATAAACACTCCTAACGCAGTTCTGAACTCCCGGTCGGCTGAATGGGCGTTATACTTAAAAAAATAAAAATGTAAAATCCCTGTCGGCTCAGTCGACATGAAATTAAAATATCATTGACACACCTCGAGTTTAAACTATAATCTACGACATGGGTCAGCAACAAGCGGCCAAAGCTGCCGCCACTGAAATTGTTTGGCCCAGTCAAATTATTCTGGCAGTCCTATTTTTTAAAATCTTTTATTTTACGATATCGATTTACAAATAGCCTTTTCACCCATCAGACTGTGTTGGTGCTTAAACAAATATGAGAAAGAACACCAGAATGCACTGGATCCTGCTAGCTGTGCATAGACCTCGGCCAGCGCTTCAATATTGTGCCTTTGTGCTTGTTTGGAGCAAATAGCTGCGTTTTGTAGTGTGGTATAATATTATTTATTGTGACAGCGTTGTTTCATATCTGATACACAGGTTTTGCATTTGTGAAACTGGGTAAGATGAACGCAAATGTTTCTTTCCATTCCTGTTTATAGGCCCAGCTATTTTTCTCCCAGCTCCAACTCCTTCAGTTCGCTTCTCACTCTGCATGCTAATAATTCTTGTAAGCAAACAATAAACATTGTAACACTGTCAGGAGATGGGTCAACCAAGTAGCTTATTTAAGAATAAAAGATAGACTTTATTCAAAGAAGTTTTTCATGTTTGGAACATTTGGAATAAAAAAAAAGGTTTTATTTAATACATTTTCCGTTGGTATCAGATTATTTTAGCCTAACATAATGGTGATGAACACTGGTCGGTAGGGCCCCCTTGAAATGTTTGCTTGGGGCCCCCACAGACTCTAGAATCGGCTCTGTTTACATTATTGGTTCTATCGTACCTGAACTTAAAAATCTCAAACGACAACAGCGAAGTTACTGTGATTGTGAATGTTATTGATATTTCTGGATGTGTAGGCTATTATGAATGATTGACATGTCACTTGCAATTGAACTCAGCTGTTTAATGCAAATTAATGGTATTTAAAAGGAATTTTTAAATCTCATGTAACTAGACAATGAATTAATTTATTGACCTCCTTGGCTTCTTTTAACACAATACATGCCTTTCATACACGACATGTAGTGTAGATATGACACACAATAATGTTGATCATGGTGCTGTCATTACACAGCTCTCCTACTAGTAACATAGAAACCAAGAATCCTCACATGTCTGATTGTCTAAGATGTGTGATTCTGTATCTTGTCAGGTCAACCTCAGCAAAATGAAGACACACCAACACCAGAAGAAAATCAACTGAATGGAGGGATGGGAAATCATGAAGGTCAGCTCGTTCTTAAATACATACTTGTCCTGTCCACTGATTCAATAATAGTTTCATACATAGTATGTTTTTTCCCCTCAAAATGTCTAAAAGTTATGACATATATATGAACTGTAAACAATGTAATGTGCTCGTATATGTCTGCTTCCTTCACTTACTTCACATTCTTCTGTGTAATGTATGTGACCGATGAAGTGATACAACTTGAAGACCTCTGAGAAGATGCTGCGAGCCATTTCCATAACAGCAGGATGGTAAGTAACATTTGAACATCTGAATTAACTGAGATTTGGGGTGATGTCCAAAATGATACCGTAATTTCCCAACTATTAGCCGCGGCTTAAACATTGATTTAGCAAAATTTCTTCAGCTATGAGGCTAATACACGGGGGAAGTTAATATGGTATTAATTGTTTCTTTTAACTTGCATAAAAAACTGTCCATACACAATGCAGCTTATACACAGGAAATTACTGTAAGTTAGCTGGACCATAACACATAACCTACAAAAGTCAAAGTATTCTTTAATATCCCAAAGTTGGGCAATTTGTTTGGTCAAAGTGCACATTTCAGACACATACTGTAGGCATATAACCCAGCGAATCAGCACATGCCCTCAATACCTTACAGCTAATCCCATCTGACCCTTGTGCTTTTCTTCTATGAAGCTGAGAAAATTGCTTCCTAACATCATCAATGGAGATGGCAATGTCCCTGCAAGTTAAACCTTTTATTCTATTAATTGCTTCCTCCTGCTGTACAGAATAATCAACCTCATCAAAGCGACAATAAAAAATGTTTAAATCCTAAGAAAATACATAGTCATCTGCCACATAAGTATGCATTTTAGGTTTATACCCAGTCATGGTTTGTAGGCCTTGCCAGACTCTCCTTGCATCCTGACTAAAAAAGGACTGCACTTTATCTTTTATAAGCTAATTTACATTCCATGATTTTCTTCCTAATTTTATGCTGCACAGCCTTAATGTCTGCTTTGATTGAAACAGTCTCTCTTTCTTATTCAACAGCTTATTCTTTGGATAAAATCTGATTGTTTTTTTTAGGAATAAATAGATTCTCGCATACTGTATATACAACTGTATATATCCTCTTATGCAGATGCAGCATCATTGATATCTTGCGAGGTGTCCACGATTACATCCCAGTCAGTGCTGTCCAGGCATCCCTGCAGAGCTGCTTTTGATTCAGCAGACCAGCATTCAACCTCCCTTGTCTGGACCTTTCCCCGGCGTAGCAGGGACCGGTATGCTGGTATGAGCCGAATCATATTTGATCCGACTTTCCAAACCCTGGCAAGGCTTTGGCATAGTATGCATTCTCTATGTTACCATAGCACAAATCAAGGCAAGCCCCGTCCCTAGTGGGACATGACACATACAGTAGGTAGAGCTTATAGTGCATGTGTGATGGTAACAGATACAGATAACAGCAGCCAAAAGTTAGTTACCGTAAACTTCAAATAATAGCCTGGCTTTTATTTTCCAAAAACACCAAACTGCTCCGGCTAGTATTTGAGCCAGGGGTCTATATGAGCTGGGTCTTTAATTCCTTTCACACAAAACTTTTCCTCTGCAAAGATGGGAAATATTATGAAATTAATTATTTCAAACAAACTGAATGCCTACCGATATTACAAGGCTATCCGATGATGGGCTTCAATTACGGACCATTCATTTAGTGTTTTGATGTTGTTCATTGAGTGTTAGAGATAACAGGCCTAGAGATGTGTGCAGCCGTGACCTATTGGTTAGCGCTTCAGACTTGTAGCCGGTTCGAACCCCGACCAGTAGGCACGGCTGAAGTGCCCTTGAGCAAGGCACCTAACCCCTCACTGCTCCCCGAGCGCAGCTGTTGTTGCAGGCAGCTCACTGCTTCAGGATTAGTGTGTGCTTCACCTCACTGTGTGCTCACTGTGTGCTGAGTGTGTTTCACTAATTCACGGATTGGGATAAATGCAGAGACCAAATTTCCCTCACGGGATCAAAAGAGTATACTATACTATACTAGATAATGATCCTCACGGGATCAAAAGAGTATACTATACTATACTATACTATACTAGATAATGATCCACACGGGATCAAAAGAGTATACTATACTATACTATACTATACTATACTAGATAATGATCCACACGGGATCAAAAGAGTATACTATACTATACTATACTATACTATACTATACTAGATAATGATCCAAACGGCCAGGATGGAGGAAGCACATTTTAATCAAACCAAACATAATTTACAAAGAGATCGTACGACACTGAAAGCTAATATATTGTCACTAGCATCCTGTCCTCTGTCAAATACAGTTGCATTTTCAACCAAAACTGTTCAAAAATGATTTAAGCAAAAGTGGGATGTGCGTAATGTGTGAAACAGCACGAGGGATGAATGAAACAGTTTCTCTCGAGTGGTGTTTGCCAAATTTGACAACATTCAGCTTACATTTTAAATCATACTTCATTCTCTTTGTCGCCATTACCGTCTCTTTTATTGAGCAACGCACCAAGGGGTGTGGCAATTAACAACATAAGGAGGGGTCTAGCGCATTATCTAAAAATCGCTATTGTACACTACCTAAAACGCATTATGCCACTGACTAAGAGAAACCAGGTCAGAAGTCCATGGCGAGTTGTTTATATGTTATTTTAAGAGCGCATTATCAACAGTGATATGGGCAGTGCACAACTACACCCCCTCTTTTCTCGTCCACAGGAACGCGCACCAGCGCACATCTATGCAAAACATTAGAAATTACACAATTACAATGGGAAACATAATTCTTAAAAAGATATTACAAAATACATCTCACAATGAGTAGTTATTCACCATCATTTGCAAATTGGTAATGAAGGTTAAAAGTGATTAAGCGAGAGGCACATATGGAGCAGCTGTCACAAGATGTAAGCAGCAATAATACATGTCCTTAGGTTTTTTATTCAGTTGTTCGAACATTATTGGGTAAGCGAGATGAGGAAAAGTCCAAAGTGCATTTGAAAAAGGAGGAAATCCAAGGCACTCTTCGTATCCCAAAATGTATAAAAAGCCTTTATTTTACATGGCTATGTCACATTTAAAAAACAAACTGGGCAGCAACCCACACGTAGCGGCACAGATAGCCTTCTTCAGGGTATGGTGCTCAAACAAACAATTTTCTCTTAAAAGGTTAGCTAATCACAAACACCTGGATAACACCAGTAATGACTTCCCAAGAGGTCATTAAAAAAGTGTTTTTTCAGGCTTTGTTTGCGATGGTAACCTATTGTCAGTCAATAGTGAAAGTAACTGTATATAACTGTTTTGTCGTTGATTATGATGTTACGGTGAAGTTAGTTTCACTTTGCATATGAGTTCAAATAATAGATGAGTGCAGATGCGTGTAGGCTGTATACTCTGCTAGGTTTTAGTAAAGCATGGTTTAGTGGAATACCTGTTCCATACGGTCTTGCATGCAAGCAGATTCCTTCAAATGTGCCGGTGACCTAACCTGGCAATAGCCAGATGAATTTCGCTCCGCCTAGCTCCACTCATCCATCTGGAACCGATCCATTGAAGTGTTGCTTCAGAAGGCTGGGCCTAATCAAAAAATGCTTGCATATGATTGAATAAGCCACTTGTCCGTCATCTATTGACGTGCTACTTCAACCACTCACATCGAAGCCAACCCGTGACGCTAATAACAGACTCACAGTCGCTTCTACGCTATGTCACATCTATGAAACTCCCGCCCTGCGTCCTGATTGGCTAAACCATAAAGTTGGTTGGAGAAATCACTCTCAATGGAAGAAGTCCCAGATGGATGTGAGTGAAGCTAGGCGGAGCTAAGCGGAACGACATTCATCTGGCTAGGGTCAGGTTACCGGTGACCACCATCAATATACCTATATGCTGCTTGCTGTTAAAGGGAATGACCGATGTCACTCTCATTGGTTTGAAGGATGTTTGTAGAACTGGATAATGTAATAAATCCCTGATAATGTAATAATAGTTTGCACTTGAGTCCATTGAAAATGTAATAAAACCTGATAATGTAATAACTTCGATAATGCAAGTAAGAAAGTGCATTTCCCAATAATGAGAAGTCTTTAAAGGTTATGGATCAAATCAAAGATTGCAGAAAATCCAATATGGCTGAAAAAGACATAAAGGATGCGTTGAACTCCGCTTGGCCCAGGGGTTCCAGTGATACATTGTTTGTGAAAAACGGATGAACAGGTCAAAAGTTAATGAACATTCATTCATGTCCAACTTTGACCTGTTGGTGGTGCTAGAGCTCTCGAGCTTGCGTTGCTTACACAGTATCACCACTTGAACCCAAGAAATGGGTGGTCTGTTGTTAAATTATTACAATATTGGGGAATTATCAGGACCTGCGAAATGAAGGCTAACCTGATCATGTAATAACCTCCCGTAAATGCAATACTTTATTACATTATTGTTAAAAACTGTATTACATTATTGGGAAATGCACTTTATTACATTATCGGGAAGTTATTACATTATCAGGTTTGATTACATTTTCAATGGATTCAAGTGCAATTTTTTATTGCATTATCAGGGCTATTACATTATCAGGGATTTATTACATTATCAGGTTCTACAATGTTACGCCCAAAACACACCCATGACCATGATTAAGAAACATAAGGCCCACCTTCTTGCGCCAGGTGCCTGACTTTTGATAACGTTTCATAACTAAACCACACCCAATGTGGACTGGACAAACCCCTAAGCTATTAGCCAGTGACCATGTGTTTTAGACTGTCAAAATATAACCCTAAGTATCTTGAGGTTCATCTTTAAGAAATGATGAACAATATCCCACAACATGACTTTATTTATTAGCCTGGCAAGCCAGACCCACATTAAAATGTAGGGTCTGGGCACTCACCGTTCGCAGTGCTCAGTCCGAGGGGCGGGATAATCAGTTGTCTTTCAAATTCCCTCTGCACGCAATAGGATATTTGTTTTCAAGTAGCAGGGAATTCAAGCCAAACCGTTGCAACTCTGCCATCAATCATTATGTTAAGCCCACCAAACGACTCTATACACGATTTCAATGGCCTGATTAAGTTTCGATTTCTGGAGCTCACAAGCAAACGGAGAGTTGCTAGACTAGCCCTGGAAGCAAATGTAAATGTCTAGATTTCTAGGCAGTTTATTTATATAAATAGTGTACAAAATCTACTGTTCTTTATGATATGGCTTTATCATTTACCTTACTGAAACAGATCTACAGAGGATGCTGCACTCCATTCTTCTAAATGAAGTTTCATGAAGTTTGCTGACGACATCACTATAGTGGGACCTGTACAGCAATGAGGAGACCCACTACAAAGAGGAGGTCCTACATCTCATCCAGTCCAGTTGTCCACTAAACCAAAGAGATCATTACAGATTTTAGGAGATTCAGGAAGGAGACATATCTCCTCTCTATATACTGTAAATGGTTGAATGTTCTCACATGGTCCCTTAAGCTGGTGAAGCAAGCACAACAGAAGCTTCCTTAAGAAACTCTTAACAGGCTAAACTTCCCGATCAGAACAAACTTTGGGGTATCCTCTGAGACTGTCATTGTGTGTGATATTGTTGCTGAGAACAGGAAATATATGCATCGATAAATTCCATGACATATATATATATATATATATATATATATATGTAGACCTCATCTTCACTCTAGAAGTGCAATTCGCAATTCAAGCCTTTTATGGGGCCAGGGTGCAGTAACGGAGCAAGCATGGGGCCAGTGTGCAGTAACGGAGCAAGCATGGGGCCAGTGTGAGGTAACGGAGCAAGCATGGGGTCAGTGTGGGGTAATGGAGCAAGCATGGGCCCAGTGTGGGGTAACGGAGCAAGCATGGGACCAGTGTGGGGTAACGGAGCAAGCATGGGGCCAGTGTGGGCGGTATACATGGTCCATTCTGCCAACTCAACAGTCAACATGCATTTTTTTATTTTGTTATTTAACCTGTCTTGTGCCAAAGTAGGGCCACCAAGTACAGGTCGTCGCACCTTCTGCACTGAACCATCAGCTCCTCCCCTGCCAGGTTGCCACTAATCAGGGTTTTTTCAATGTGGTACATGTAAGATGAGATGACCAAATGATTATTTAAAAATGTTTTAGTGGTGTTTACATGCTTGTGGCAAACGTGATCATGTCCATGTTTTAAAGGAGTTGTCTGATTGCTGTGGTAGCTCTTCCACTTGGATGGGAGATCTCCTACTAGTTTGCTGCTGGAAGTGGTGTTGGTGGGTGGCCAGTAGGCGGCACTTTTTCTCTGTCCAAAAAATATTTTTCCCAATGCCCCAGCGCAGTGACAGGGACACTAATGCAGGAGATGCCGTCCTTAGGATGAGACATTAAACCGAGGTCCTGACTCACTGTGGTCATTAAAGAGCTGCCTGTTCAGAATTACCACTGATAAATATATCTGTCTTAGGATAATATTATTGGCATTATCAAGTTCTTTAGGAAACCAAATTTGGGAGACATCTGGTTTCTCCCTGATCATTAATTATTGGGTAACTTTAAAAATGGTAACTTTGATTTTGAACAACTTTGATGATGAGTATCATTCTATAGTTGTTTCTACTGTACTGTATCAAAACAAAGAATGTTGATCAATATTGAATTAACAATTTATTTGTACTGACTGTCATATACAAGTATTGTGAATAACAACTCTATGTAATCTGAATAATCATACTGTAAGTATTTTTAAACTAATAAACTAATGTTCTTTTTGCACTTACATGCAATGGTAATTTCTTCATTGGAATTACATTTTCTAGTTGACTAATGTGGCTTTATAAGTAGACGATCAAGACTTCAAATAGGTTTTAGCCTTAAGATTAGAGTCTCTTAGCCACTTTTTTCTGCAATGAGTCTCTTAGCCACTTTTTTCTGCAATGAAATATTGGCAACTCTGCCACTGTCTATAAGCTCTATCCAAACCAAGCAACAGTTCTAGCAACTATCTTTGAATTCATTGACATTTCTAGACTTTGATTACCATAGGCCTAATAGGCTACAAACTGAAATTGATGTATAGAGCAATCCTCCACCTATGTAAGCTGTAACGTGAACTGAAGATTGAGCATAAAAGGTGATTTGAAATAAGAAGCCTAGTTAAAAATACAGTAGCTATATTTACTTAAGTTACTTTTTAGTTAAAACAAAACAATAGTGTCAATTAAATGTTTAAACATTGTTAACTTTGTAATTGGTACCATACTATATTACAGTTGCCTTCATTAGCTACATTCTATTTCAAAAGGTTTTTGTATAGTTATACACCCTGACCTTATACAGCCATTTTAAAATTACTGTTGCAAAACCTCAGTTCATTCCTCAGAGCCGTATATAGAGAAACATGTCATTCCTTGTCTTATACTGCTTTCTAGTGGATAAAAATGTGACTACGTAACATTTAAAGAATTTGTGTAATCATATAATTTTGACTGTTAGAATGAGTGAGAACAAACTTAAATTGAAACCATATCGAAACAACATTATGTTACCGATGCATCTAGTGAATCAACAGTGAGCACCAATTTTGATTCAATATAGTTTTACCCCCTTTGTTCATACAGTTAAGAACAAAATTATTCATACCCCTGGCAAATACTGATTTAAAGTTGATTTTCTCTTGACCAATATGTTTGTTCTGACTGAAAATGACACTGCTAGGCCACTCTAAGATGTTGATATTGTTCTCTGTTAACCATTTCTTTCCACAATAGGCGGCATTTAACCATTTAACCACACAATGATCCAAAACACACAGCCAAAAAAGGCAAGAAATGGTTAACAGAGAACAATATCAACATTTTAGAGTGTCCTAGCCATAGTCCAGACCTCAATCCGTCAAAAAAGAGAGCACGAGGCCAGAGTGATGGCAAATAATCGCTCCTGACTCAAAACCCGGATTGCTCTTAAAAAGGTGCAGTCTACAATCATTGTGGAGCCATGAAGAGGCTTGGTAGGTATTATATGAACCATTTTGAGAGCTGTGAATGTAAATAAAGATGTTTCTATTGATTATTTAAAAAGGGTATGAATAATTTTAGACATGTAATTTTTCATAAAAATGTTAAAAAAAAAGATTAAAACGCTTCTTTTTTTGATTTCATGCTTCTCCCACATTGTCTTGCAACCTTTTGGCATGTGACAGTGTCATTTTCAGTCAGAACAAACATTGGTCAAGAGAAAATTAACATTGAATCAATATTTGCAGGGGTATGAATAATTTTGTTCTTAACTGTATTGAAACAATGTTGAAATCTTAACAAAAAATTAACAGGGTTGCAATAGGCTACCATTAATTAATACTATATTATTATAATTTCAAACCGAGTTTCAATGTCATTTCTGCTGGTTTTCAGCCTATTTTAATTTCAGAGAGGCTACATGGTAAAGGTGTTAAAATTCCTGTGCCATAGGTAGGCCTATTTTTTCTCTCTGTGCATTAACTTTTTTAGATATCACGCCGCAGCACTTTTTTTGCTTTCACATGCAAAGTTGAACATGATCTAAATTTTACAATCACACAATGATCTTAGCAATGCTATTTTGAGCGTTATTAGTGGTTTAACAGTGGCGATTTGGAAGTGTTTGGCTCATGGCCTCTAGCTAGCCAATGCACTGTTAGCCATTTGGACTGTTAGCACTGAAGCCGTTCAAACTCTACTGGTAAAATCAATGAAAAATGTCTCTGGGCGGCTTATCTGACCAGTTCCATGCAGAAAAAAAGACACTGGGTTCAATTTTCTCCAGACTTGCACTTTAATCCTTGCACATCCATTCTCGGTCTCAACTGAATTTAACTCAGTGATCACGAGCATTCCTATGCACAAGTAAATCCTCGCATGGAATTACATTTTCTAGTTTATTTAGTCGTCTCAATTTTTTATAAGGAATACATTTTTCCTTGATTGTTACAATAATAAGAGAGATCCCAACAAGAACAATTCATGTTAAGTGTATGTGAGTTATGTAAATGCTTCGACTCAATAATACATCAACTGTTTCTCTCTCATGACAACATTTACAGTATTGTTACTGAAGCCTTTCAGAATAATACTTGCCAAAGTTGTTTTTTGTTGTTGTTGTTGAGAAATATGTGTAATTGCATAAAGTGATAAATAAATGTTCAAATGAATGATATATATTACAATTTATGTGTTTTCTGTTTGGCTCCCTCGAATTGCATGGTAAAAATAACAAATGAGTTTTGTTACAGTAGTTCGCTCTATACTCAAATGTGTTACGTTTCTGTTTCCTGCATGACATAGTATAGTATAGTATGGTATAGAGTCTTTATTGTCCTATAAGGATATTCTTTTTCACACACTTACTCATTGGGTATAATTATACTGTTTCATAGGCCTTCTCAGTCCATAGTCCCATTCTACTGAGCGTCATGGAGACCAGGGTGTTATGTAGCGGTCTCTCACAGCTCCAGAGGAGGCCTGTCTGGTGCTCAGAACATCACAGGAGAAATAGGGCCAAGTCAGAGGGCCCTGTGTTACCATGGGAATAGGACAGGGAGAAGGTTTCAAGGTTTTTAACTCAGAAGACTGGGTCATATGGGAACTGAGAACAGTTCAGTTCCTTTAGTTTAACCTGAACTTTTGCATTTAAACTTCTTGTAGAGGAATTGCAATCATATTTAATCTTTGTTGGGAAATGATCCCTCCCTCCACAGCTAGTGACAGGACAGGTATTGGTACCGTACCAGTGAGACTGAGTCTCAGCCTCACACCCCTCTTAGGTTCCCCTCTCCCCCTGTCCTCACACACATATTTCCACCCCCCCAAGGCACAGAGCAGGTCCTGTGTGTGATGATTGTCCAAGAGACAGAAAAGAGACACGGCCCAGCTCACAGAGACACGACCCAGCTCACAGTGTCCAAGAGACAGAAAAGAGACATGGCCCAGCTCACAGAGACACAGGAAAAAAGCAGGGGGCTCCACGTTAGGGGCATCGCCTCTCATCTAGTTTGTTTTATCATTATCTCCATCACACACACACACACACACACACACACACACACACACACACACACACACACTGTTACCCTGAAAAAACAAACCATATAACTGAAGTTGTGCATTATTAAATAGAGCAATGAAATAACATTTAAGCATTTTAACATTGCAGCTATATAATACAGAAGACGAGGTAAAGGAGGAAATATATACCCTGGAAAATCCAGAGTTCTCGCAAGAGCACAATTTAAATTGTCTCTGCGAGACACTCTGGCAATGAGTAATGATGCACGTTACTTTTTATCACGGGGAGCCAATCACATCGGTGTATCTGAACTAAACGTTGGTCGTATAGTCTTATCCAATTGCGTGCAGTGAGATTTTCAAATGCACGCTTGGTGCCGCCCCTCGAATTGGGCCATTACATTATTTGTGGCCAGACCCTTAATCTTTCTAGATTACCAGGGTCTGGAATCTCCAGGCTAGGAAATATACACATTTAACAGTCAAACTTGGTTCCATTGATAACCTGGCCTAATCAAGCCCTGATGAACCATTGTCAAGTCGGTCATTTTATGTAATTAGTCACTGAGGAACAAGTTGTGCTGGTTGCCAATGCACAACGTTTCTCTGCCAAGACAGTGTTGTTTACGCTCTGCTAAAGCCATAGAGAACACTATCTTAATGAGAGGGTTAATTCCCACAATGCTTCTTCATGTCACAGGCGTTGCCACTCCAATACTCTCTGTTGTCGCCAACAATGATCAGAATGCAGTGATAGACGCAAAATGAGAGTGTTTTAACTAGTGAAAGTTATCATGCTTGAACTTACATCTCTATGCAAAAATCAAAGATCCTGTATTCTAGAGGAACCAAAGGCCAAACGCTTATCAGATATGGTAACCTAATAAGAAAAGGAGAGATTGGCCAGCAAGAAAAAATAAATAAAGACACTGATTACATGGCATGTTTTTTCAGTTACCTCTTAAATATTAATGAGTTTATCCATTCACTTTAATATTCTGAACCCAGATGGTGTTATGAACTACTGTGAATGTGAACACAAGAACTGATAGATGCATGGCACAGTCTTCCTTCCTGCTGTTGGTGAAGGCTGAGTAAAAAAAGAGACTAGAATAATGAGGGGAAAAACTCAATACTGTTCCCTGGACCCAAACGGCCTCAATGCTTTCCTTCTCTGAGGTGTCTGTTTTGTGCTTGGTTGAATGTGACTTGGCTGGAGGGCCACTCTGGTGAGAGGGGTGCTGAGAGAAAGGGGGCCTCATTAATCAGAGAAAGGATTTCTGCCTTACACACTCACACACACACACACACACACACAAACACACACACATGCCTCCCTCTATTTTCCGTGACTGGCATGAAGACCAACTTGAAGACAAAAGGTTCAGGGTCGGCCTACATCTCTGAGCTCTGGCTCTGTCGCTCTATTCACAAAGAGCTTTGGTGCAATTCAGTAGCCTACATTCCTGTACATGTGCCCTGCAAGCTAAGTCTGCCCCATGGATGGACCACATGCCCAGCACAGTCTACAGAGCTGCCATTGGGTAGCTAAGCATGACAAGAAGAATGGCAACTCTCTCTCTCTCTGGGGTAAGAGAACACTGCACTGCACCATAGGGAGTTGAAATGGTAAAAGGGTAATTAAAAAAAACATTACTGTTAATGAACTTCAATAGCGTGGCTGAGAAAGCAACAAATTGTGCATCTTTGATATGGGGTTGGAACAAAATCCTTACCAAGGCATTGTAAGCTCCCCAGCCAAATATGGCTTGAAGGCCTGAAGTAATTGTCTGCTGATTAACCTTAAACATGTGGCTATGAAAACAATGTATATGCTATAAGGATTCCATTTCACCCTCAGGCCTATTCTCTAAAGCCATGACTTAGTGTGATACATGGTATCGCTGTATAATTACAGTGCAATGACCCTAAATGGCTGCAATTTGTGATTTAAGAGAAAATTCCCTTGTCACCACAAAATACTATCTAAGCTGTATCTAAAAAACAAGTGAGTTCTCTCCTGATTCAGCAGAGGCTTTGCACGTCAACACATTTCAATGTTGCTGCAGTCATTGCTTATTCACCTCAGCTCTCTGAGCCATCAATTAGACAGATCCTTTCCCAGACACCAAAACTAATTCAGTGAACACAGTCTAAAGAACCTGGTCCCTGGCACCAGACAATGGACAGCTTCTGAATGGAGGCCTGGCATGAATGAATGAATGTGTAAATGAATGAATGATTAAAGCAAAACAGTGTGGGCTTCATCTAAGCCTCTGAGCAACGAGTTTCAGGGTACCTCAAGTTCACACTTTGAGTCTTTCCTCAATGGAAAATCACATAGTTCCGGAGAGTTTCACTGTTTCCATGCCAACATGTTTGTCTTTAGTGTTCTCTCTTTCTGTCCACATCAGAAATCACTCCACAGAATTGCCATGATGCATTCCGAGTAGTTTCCTGCTGAGTGCAAAGTTGTATGCTCAGAGAATAATTCATGCTTTGTATTCATAATTGTATGGTAAGATGTGTCAGGTGGTGCTGAGTGTACCTGATAATAGATTACATGTATTGGACTTATCACATATCATATCAAAGTGGCATGCTCGGGGAAAAAAATCCCCTCACCTTCCAAACGTCAGTTCCAGTGTATAATACAAATTCAACCTTTAATGGCCATACAGAACTGCTAGGAAATGTAATTGCTCCAGTTAAAGTAGCGGTCCCCTAAGTAGAACCACTAAGGTATTAGCAGCTTCTGTGAACATATTTCTGTACAGTGGCTGCATAAGAGAGCTCCACATCACACTTTAAATGTTTTGTTACTAAGAAAAACAGGTCTGGGGTATTTTTCGTGATCTTATTTCTAATTTGCTAATGTTCAGTCAGTCCAGTATTTAAATGAACATGAGTTATGTTTGTATCTGTTGTTGACTCTTGCTCTGGCCTGGCAACATGATTGTGTCCTGTGAACGTGTGTGTGTGTGTATGACCTGTGAAATTGTGCCTGTGTGTATGTGTGTGACTTGTGAGCCCCTGTCCATGAGGTAAAGCGCAGGATTAGCCATTCCAAACCCGCTTAACGCGTTACTCTTAATATAATATTGAACCTTTTCACCTAACCAGTGCTGAGCTAGCTGATATGCCTTTGCTTAAGGACATGGCATTTCAATGAAAGAACAGTATATCCTAAGCAGACTGGTTGTTATCAAACAGAGTTCCAAAGAACAAAGTACCAGCCGAAAGGCCTTGTTCAATTCTGGCATAAAAAATGCAATTTTTTCCAGCGTAGTCAACCAACTTACTAACCAACCACTGAATACAGTCTGCACATTAGCAATTAAAGTGATGTTATTCTATGCTTTTCCTCTGAAAGTCATTGGATGTTTCACTACTAAAGAAAGCATGCATTTGTACTGTAATTCTATGAGGTGGGTACTGTTCAATCTTAGAGCTTCTGGTACACAACAGGAAGTCTTTATGGCCATTCCAATAACCACACCAGGTGTTCATAGCACTGGATGATGTGAGTTTATTTGTAGTATACTGTTAAAAACACATATAAAAATGCTGTACTGCTTAAAACCAAAAGGTCCAACACACATCCACAATCTTAATCTGTAAAGACAGGCCTGCATGAGAATAGTGTCTGAGAACTGTGTGTGAGAAAGAAAGAGAGAGAGAATGAGAGAGAGAAAGAAAGAGAAATACAGAAAGAAAGAGAGAGAATGAGAGAGTTAGAAAGGGTGAGTGAGAGAGTGAGCATACTGTATGTGTGTTTGTATGAGCAAGTGCCAAGCATTCCCTATGTAAACACTTCCAAATGTACAGTACAGAGGTTAAGTGTCAAAGCAGCATATCTACCATACAACAAAATGATAACATTAACTTTAATAGTATGTCTCTCTCTCCACCCAACCTGCAAAAAGAAAGAGCTCAATTACTTTCATCAAGTACTCTTCCATCACTCACTGTATGTAAACTGCAAATAGCTGACATGTTATTCACTTGCTGTAAGTCACTTTGGAAACACATCTGCCAAATTAGTAAATGTAAATAAGCTGTTGCGGAAAAAAAGGAACAGGTTCTCACCTCCTGGGTTCCGTCTGAGGATGAGTTTCCTGATCTCGTCATAGATGAAGATGAGCAGGGAGTAGGGGAGAGCGCAGAACCACCAGTTGATCCTACAAGCACAAAGAGGCATGAAGATAAATCACCAGGAAATCCAAAACGTTCATGAAATCCACTAGTTGATGCTAAATGCAGGAAAGTTTGTACAAAGGTCTCTGGCTTGACTGATTGATTTGGAATAGAAAAAAATCTACATGTTATATACAGTATCATACTCAATATAAGTGCATAACTGTGCATTTTGTTACAGTAGGAATCATTAATTTTAGGTAAACTACACAAATCATGAGGTCAAAACACTGAAAATGGAAACAGACTTCTTCATACTTGTTTGCAGAGTGATGTTTTCATGAAGGCTTTATAATGTAACACATTAGTCTACTCTTCTCTTACTTGAGTGGGTACATCCTGAGGGCGATGCCCATGCCGGGACAGTACGAGAGGAAGGCTGCCAGGGCCGTCTCCTCAAACAGGCCGAAGATCAGGATCTTATTCCTGAAGCAGAGCAGAAACATCGCTCAGTGTCAAGTCTCACAAACATACAAGCTCACATAATATACATGTATCAACATACCACATATCAAATAAGAATCTAATTTTCTTAGTCTTGTGGGATGAACCTCAAAGTAAAGTGGTTATTTGTAGCATCTGAACTGAATGGAGTGAGTCATTACTGAGATTGTTACTGTTTACAGATTTTTTGTTTTGAGTTTATAAGAAGCACACGCTTAACAGGCCAAGGCCGTGGTCTGGCATCATGGTCTGTGGGCCATACCTCATGCCCTGCTGGAAGACAGAGTTCCTCCGGGTCTTGCAGATGATCAGGTCAGCCCACTGCACTATCACAATGCTGGCAAAGAAGGCAGTGTGGCAGGTAAACTCCACTATCTTCCTCTGCTCATAGGTCTAAACAACAACAACAACAACAAAATGCAAAACACACATTAAACAACAACACTACTATGATGCAAAGTACACCAAAGACTATCAAACTGTAAATTGTCATTGCCAATCATATAAAAAACCCTATAAACAGTAGGACTTTTAACACAGTGAGTTACTGCGGGACAGCTTACCCACTGCTGGCCATAGCTGTCCTGCAGGTCATTGCAGTGTTTATCATCCCAATTGACACGGATGCCCAGTAATGTTGCGGGCAGGAAGCCGTTTTCAGCAAGAATGACAAAGTAGGTGAAGAATCCTGCCAAAGCTTGGATCATACCTGGAAGAAAACACAAAAGCAGTGATAGTGATGCACCAGTTTTCTCTATCAACAGTCGTATCTACGTAGAGTCTCTCAGTTGGCAACAAGAATTGCATTCCATTCATTTATAACTGCTAGCTGCTCTTCACTGAGTCATACAATATCTGTTGTTTTCTACCCCTACAAACCAGTCATAGTTACTGGGCTAACCTCATATTACTATCCACTTGACCGTAGCCAGTTTATTTAGCCAAGCTAGCTCTATCTAGACTCAATTAAATGCAATAAATAGATAAAAAAATATAGTAAGATTGTGTAGGCTGATCTAGGCAAACTGTTGCTTACTAGGGGCAAGATTGCCCAAGAGGCGAAAAAATGACACTATTACAACATTTGGTCCACTGCTACATTATGATACAATTGTGATCCTACACTATAGGCCTACTGGGGCGGTGGTAGCGTATAGTGGCTAAGGAGCTGGGCTTGCAATAGTCTGAAAAGTTGTGGGTTCAATACCCGGCTTCCACTGCTGTGCCCTTGAGCAATGCACTTGACCCTGAGTTGCTCCGGGGATAATGGCCCTTGTAATATAATTGGCATCTGTAAGTCACTTTGGATAAAAGCTTCTGCTAAATGAAAAAACGTAAATGTAGATGTACTGTCTTTTTTGTCTTTCATCTCGTGTGCTTACCAATCTGGCCATAGGCTATGCTGATCAGCCTCTCGTTCACCAGTTTATCCGTCTTGGGGTTCCTAGGCTGCCTCTTCATGATGTCACTCTCCGCAGCCTCATAGGCCAGAGAGATAGCGGGGACCTGGAGGAGGAAATCAGAATGAACATAGTGCTTTAGGTAGCGCTGATATGCCTGAATAAAAGATACGATTACGGATGCGGATAAAAGTACGTAAAAGTAAAAACTGGTCACTGATGAAAATTACACGGCCAGTGTTCACTGTTGTACGGTTTAGTTAAGATCAAAGTGTAAGAACATCCACTGTTTTCCACGATTGTTGTGCCTTCTTCATTTGTTTTATACTCTAAGGATGAGTCCTGCAGATAGCACCTTGCTGTGCTATCGTCTAAGAAATGTAAAGCAAAATATCTTCGTCCCTTACCATGTCAGTGCCCAGGTCAATGCACAAGATGGTGACCGTGCCGAGGGGTAAGGGGATGTTAGCGATGATGAAGAAGAGGAATGGGGTGATCTCTGGGATGTTGCTGGTCAGTGTGTAGGCGATGGACTTCTTCAGGTTGTCGAAAATCAGGCGGCCTATAGGGTAAGCATCAATACATCAATATTACTATCCCATTTCTGCTGACAGTCTTGGAGTACTATGGAATCGGACAACAAACACTTACACTTCTCCTTTGGAGTTATTTGGAGTTATTTAACAAAATGCTACACTCTTAAATTAACTCTTAATGTGTTAACACAAATTGTGTTTGTTTTTAACACTTCTCTATGTCCAGATAGGGACAACACAGTTTGTGTTGTTTTTAACACATTGCTTTTGTAATAGGTGCCGTAAAGTATTCTTAAGGGAAAACACAGTATTATTACCTCACATGCATACAAATACTGCGTCTTCCATGTAGTACAGTGAATATGTTTAAAATGTTTTAACACCCACCTTCCTCCACTCCGGTGACAATGGAAGCAAAGTTGTCATCCAGGAGAATCATGTCGGCGGCTTGCTTGGATACGTCAGAGCCAGAAATGCCCATAGCAACGCCGATGTCTGCCTTCTTAAGGGCTGGCGAGTCGTTCACACCGTCACCTGTCACTGCCACGATGGCTCCCTGTAGTGTCCAACAATGCCGTGTTAATCAACCCCTGGGGCTGAACTTCAACATTATTCAAAGGCCTGTCTCTACAAATGCTCTCCCAGTTTGACAGCTGACCTACTTTAGGTACACTATGTAAAATAAATCACTTTTCAAGGGTCGTTCAAGGGCAAAAATTGAGCAAATTTAGCTAGTGGACCTGCGAATTATTGAGGAATTGGCTAAAAGGTGAACTAAGGCAATCTATTAGTAGAGAGATCTATAGACTTCATGTTTGCAATTGTAATTGCATCTCCATTAACTGCTTTTGATGTCAAAGATACTATATACAGTGCTATACAGTACAGCAGAGTATGGCTACATTTTGGACCCTCTAGATTGTAAACAAATGCATAAAAAGGCCTTAATAGATACACAAACAATTGTCCTTAATACATCACTATTGCCTCGATAAAATATAAATACTCCATGACAGCCACAAAGCGCTACATCCACAAGTCACCACTTAAGAGTAACAGGGAGGGTACACCGGGCAAGTAACTGAAGCGTTCCATTAGCGCTGCGTCTGCCGCAACAATTCGTTTCCACTATTATCAATGGAACTGGCTACACCATACATGATAGCGCCGCGTACGTTTTAAAAAAAATTAGACCAGTGTTATAAAATAATTGTCATGCTACACAACTGGAGCGCTTCAGGTGTGCACCTGGTGTAGCCCAGGTGTAAGATGTAAGATGCAGCACATTCCTTATATGACCCCTCACCTGGCGTTGGCAGCCCTCCACTATGATGAGCTTCTGCTGGGGCGAGGTCCTGGCGAAGACGATTTCAGTGTGGTACTTCAGGATGTCGTCCAGCTTCTCGCAGTCCATGTCCTTCAGGTCCCCGCCATGCACCACGCACGCCTTGGCGTCCCTGGGGGGAAACAGTAGGCTTGGTTAACGACAATTAAAACTTTACCAAAATATTCACACTTCCAGTGGTATTATATGGTAAGGTTAGCTTCTTGCACCAAATCAACAGCTTAAACTGACTGGTATATGTTGACATTCTCTGTAATGACTATCTGAATCAATGCTTAAAGATAGAGATAACACCACTACAAGACAATACACTGCATAAGAGTTATAAAAACCAAATAAATAGCATAGCATTAGCATAATAAAAAAAACTACCAAGATACACAATAAAAAAAAACTGTACCAAGATACACAATTAAAAAAAAACTGTACCAAGATACATAATTAAAAAAACTGTACCAAGACATCCAATTAAAAAAACTGTACCAAGATACACAATTAAAAAAAACTGTACCAAGATACACATCTCACACAGAGGTGGTGGTTCAAAAGAATATGCCACAATGAAAAGATAAAATCCATACACTGTTACTGCTCTACCAATCTCTAATGTGCAAAGTTTGGAGCTCATCCTTTCTTATTTTTCGAAATTGTAACTGTTTGCCATGATACTACAAATAAATACAGCTTCAGCAATGCACACACACATTAAGAAATATGAAGTGTAACATAATGGCATAATGGCTAAGATGCTTTCCCCTTTACTGACAAAAATGATAGTGTTGTGTGTAACAGCAGGATACCTGGGGTTAACTTCATCAACAGGAATGTTGAGCCGCGCTGCGATGTCCTCCACAGTTTCATTGCCTTCTGAGATAATGCCTACTCCCTTGGCGATGGCCTTAGCAGTGATTGGATGATCTCCCGTCACCATGATGACCTAATGAGAAGAGCACGAGACATATGAAACAGGAGCAAATAATACTTGTTCTATAAGTAAGTCATACTACCAGGTGTTGTAGATGTTGTACTACCAGGTGTTGTAGATGTTGTACTACCAGGTGTTGTACTACCAGGTGTTGTAGATGTTGTACTACCAGGTGTTGTAGATGTTGTACTACCAGGTGTTGTACTACCAGGTGTTGTAGATGTTGTACTACCAGGTGTTTTAGATGTTGTGCTACCAGATGTTGTAGTTGTTGTACTACCAGGTGTTGTACTACCAGGTGTTGTAGATGTACTACCAGGTGTTGTAGATGTTGTACTACCAGGTGTTGTACTACCAGGTGTTGTAGATGTTGTACTACCAGGTGTTGTAGATGTTGTACTACCAGATGTTGTAGATGTTGTGCTACCAGGTGTTGTAGATGTTGTGCTACCAGGTGTTGTACTACCAGGTGTTGTAGATGTTGTACTACCAGATGTTGTAGATGTTGTGCTACCAGGTGTTGTACTACCAGGTGTTGTAGATGTTGTACTACCAGGTGTTGTCGATGTTGTACTACCAGGTGTTGTAGATGTTGTACTACCAGGTGTTGTACTACCAGGTGTTGTACTACCAGGTGTTGTAGATGTTGTACTACCAGGTGTTGTACAACCAGGTGTTGTAGATGTTGTACTACCAGGTGTTGTAGATGTTGTACTACCAGATGTTGTAGATGTTGTGCTACCAGGTGTTGTAGATGTTGTGCTACCAGGTGTTGTACTACCAGGTGTTGTAGATGTTGTACTACCAGATGTTGTAGATGTTGTGCTACCAGGTGTTGTACTACCAGGTGTTGTAGATGTTGTACTACCAGGTGTTGTCGATGTTGTACTACCAGGTGTTGTAGATGTTGTACTACCAGGTGTTGTACTACCAGGTGTTGTACTACCAGGTGTTGTAGATGTTGTACTACCAGGTGTTGTACTACCATGTGTTGTAGATGTTGTACTAGTTGTAGATGTTGTGCTACCAGGTTTTGCAGATGTTGTACTACCAGGTGTTGTAGGTGTTGTACTACCAGGTGTTGTAGATGTTGTACTACCAGGTGTTGTAGATGTTGTACTACCAGGTGTTGTAGATGTTGTGCTACCAGGTGTTGTACTACCAGGTGTTGTAGGTGTTGTACTACCAGGTGTTGTACTACTAGGTGTTGTAGGTGTTGTAGTACCAGGTGTTGTAGGTGTTGTACTACCAGGTGTTGTAGATGTTGTACTACCAGGTGTTGTACATGTTGTGCTACCAGGTGTTGTAGGTGTTTGTAGTGAGGCATGTTACTATATTTCTCTTCTTTTTTATCTGTTCTTCTTTCTGTTATATGTAAAGCACACTGAACTGCCTCTGTGCTTTGTGCTATGAAATGTGCTGTATAAAACGTGCATTGCTTTACCTATAATGTGCAATATATAAGTGATAATTATTGTATATCATCATTTAATTTGGACCTGCTGGTGTGTGGAACTAAAATAATAATAATAAAAAAAACACACACAAAAAAAAACACTTAAAAAATTGAAAATGCACCTTGATGCCGGCACTCCTGCATTTGCCCACAGCGTCAGGTACGGCGGCGCGAGGAGGGTCAATCATGGACATGAGGCCCACGAAACACAGGTTCTCTGTGGGGAAGTTCAGGTCGTCCATGTCGAACTGGAATCCCTCGGGGAACTGGTCATCAGCCATGTTTGAGTGGCAGAAACCTGAGCATGTACATTTGCATTTGGTCATTTAGTGTCACTGCAGTTTTTTCATCTAAAATTATAAAAAAAAAAGAAACATAGAGTTCTGCTCAGGAGGGGAGGGAGAGCCATCTTTATGCCTGATGTACTGTACCCCACCCCATTACTCACACAAACGTCCATGTGCTCTTTCTGTTTCTCTCTCTCTCTTTCTCTCTCTCTGTGTGCATGCGAGCGAGTGGGCAGAGCTTAAGCGTGTGAGTGAGTGCTGTGTGTGGCCGCTGTGCCAGGTACTCTGATCCTTTACTCTTTTTCTTTTCTCTTTCTTTATCTTCTTTTCTATGTTTATGGTTATTGTGTTTGTTGAAGGTATTGGTACAACTTAGGGGTAATTTCTTCTCTTACCGAGGCACTTTTGCTGTGCTGGGAGCATGGCAGCCTCAAGTAAAGAGAAGTTTGAATCTTTAACGCGGTGACATGGCATTAAAATTACAGCCAACGCCAGCATCAAAGATTGTAGCTTAGCTATAGGTGAAATCATTGGCCACGATAAAATAGTTTCTGCTGCTCGAATGAACAGTGCGGTTGTTTTGTTTTTGGCTTCGGTAGACCTGGTTAACGCTGTCGTTGAACGTAGTGTTGTAATCGACGGCACCTTCACCACAGTTTTTCCTTTATCATCTCCTCCTAAGAAAGTGATCCTTTCTAATATCCCGCCATTCATTAAGGACGATGTTCTTAAAGAAACTCTCTCCCGCTATGGCAAACTGGTGTCACCCATTAGGAAGACAGCAATATTGACCAATTCCCCATTGCTGGTGCGGGCCTGTCCCCAAAAAAGAGATGAGCCCACTACCGGTGGCCTCATAACAGTCCTGTAGATTTGGCAGGGAAAGATAATGGCCAAATTGAACCTGACGTATCTCGTAGCAATGATAATATCACCTCCCAAAACAGCGCATTAGATGCGGATCAGACTGATGATAATGATGCGGAAGACGAAAGTTCCCAAATGGAGGCGGAGGAAGTAGGCCCGACGTTTAAAGTTCCCCGACCCAGACAAAATAAGAGGAGACATAGTCAGACACATGAATCTGCTAAAGCTAAAACCGCGAAGGTTCTTACTAACGATAAAGGTCAAAGTGAAGTGACGAATGAATCAGAAAGGGAGTTTGATTCTGACTGCAGTATCAGTTGCAGTATGCGTTTGAGTGGTTTTGCTTCTCAGTCATATACTGTGGATGACGTTAAGAATTTTCTGTCTCAAACAAAGCATGTTAAAAAGCTTCAGATTGATAAATATTTCCCTGATGTAGAGCAATAAAGCAAAATTTTTCATTTCCGAAGGTCTTGTCACAAGGCAAGAGTGTTACCACTTGAAAAAGTTCATCACAAAGTTAAATGTTCTTTTGGGTGACACCAGTAAATAAGCGCAATTTTACAATGTTTAGGTATATGCATAAGTTTCCTTTTTTCTTTTTGTCTTTATTTATGGGTGTGGTTTGTATGGCTTCCCTGAACATAAACGGGGCAAGAGACTCATTGAAGAGGGCTGAGCTTTATAAGCTGTTCCGTATAACAGGGGTTCCCAAACTTTTCCACGACAAGGCCCCCCAAATACCACTAGGTTCTGGCCAAGGACCCCCTTGATGTGTTACTTAACCCATCGACAATACTACAGCAAATGTAAAAATACATTTATTAGCTAATCCTAATAATTATTTTAGCCACAAGCACTTCGCGATGGAGCATACAGTGTGTAAAAATTGCATTTGGGGCTTTCTGCTATATGAGAGCTATCACTCTACTATTATTCCCAGTTATTATCATGGAAAATATAATATTCAGATATGCAACAAATTATTATAATGGCATTGTATTTTTCAAATGTATTTATTTTTTGCTTTTATTTTTCCATCCAACTTGCTGAGGCCCCCCTGGCACCCCCTCACGGCCCCCCAGGGGGCCCCGACCCCCACTTTGAAAACCACTGCCGTATAAAGCTCCTTGTCTTACTGCAGAAGACGCATAGCGACACCGCGAACGCGGCTGATTGGGCATTAGAGTTGGATGGGCTCTCTCTTTTAAGCCATAATACTTCTGTCAGTGGTGGTGTTGCGATTTTATTTGCAAAGGGTTTCACTCCAACTTCCCATGAATGTGTGGAGGTTATACAAGGCAGACTATTTAAAGTCAGGGCTTTGTTTGAAAATCATGTTTTCACTTTCATTTGTTTATGCCCCTACAAAAGCAATGGATAGAGTGTCCTTCCTTGACAAGTTGTCTACTACTATAGCTGGTGTAGCGGTAATGAGTATCTATTTGTTGGGGGAGACTTTAATTGCACAGAACATGACATAGACAGGAATCATGTAGAGCCACATATGCTTTCACGTAAAAAACTTAGCCAGTGTATACACACGCATGATCTAAGTGATGTGTGGAGGACTTTTCATAAAGAGCACAGGCAATATACCTGGACTCATGCTCATGGTAGCATGATTTCCATGGCCAGGCTTGATAGGTATTATGTAAACAGTACACTCAATACATCACAAGAGACAGAACCGAGTCTATTGAGATCTTGGAAGAGGAGTTAAAGGAAATTCAAAATTTGGCTTACTCGACTGGGACTCATAATGAAATTGAAAATCTGAAAAAGAATGCATTAGCTGAGTTAATAGGAATTAATGCTAAGGGTGCTTTGGTCCGTTCACGTTTTCGGAGTGTGGAGCAGATGGATGTTCCTTCAAAGTTCTTTTTTAGTCTGGAGAAGAAAATTGGACAGAAAAGATTGATCCATTCTTTAAAATCTGAGTCTGGAGCTTTATTGACTGGTGATCGTGAGATTCGGAACAGAGATGTTCAGTTCTATCAGGATCTATACAAGAGCAAACTAAGGGACGGAGAACCTGACAGCCTTTTTCTGGGAGATCTGCCCCAAATTTCAATTGAGTCCTTTGCCGAGCTTGACGCCGCCCTGACACTGGAGGAACTGGAGAGGGCCCTTCAGGGTTTGGAGTGTGGTAAAGCCCCGGGCCTGGATGGCATTCCTGCAGAATTTTAAAAGTCTTTTTGGTCGGAGATAGGGGAGGACTTGCTTGCCGTGCTCAATGATAGTCTTGCTGGGGGGCGCCTGCCAGTGAGCTGTCATAGGGCAGTCCTCACACTTCTCCCTAAAAAAGGCACTGTTCACTGATATTAGGTGTTGAAGACCCGTGTTGCTCTTGTGTAGCGACTACAAGTTGCTGTCCTATGCCGATGACATAGTCCTTTTAATTAGCGGGAGAGGGGATATAGAGGTACTTGTTAAACATTTTAAGAGATTTTGGGTCAGTTTCATCAGCCAGAGTTAACTGGGCTAAAAGCGAGGCTCTATTGCTTGGGCAGTGGGGGGAAGGGGTGCCAAGGCTCCCTGATGGGTTAGTTTGGAAGAAAGATGGTTTTAAGTATTTGGGTGTTTTTCTGGGGGATGACAACGTTTTGCAGAAAAATTGGGAGGGGGCAGTGGAAAGTATTAATGGGCGGCTTGAAAGGTGGAAGTGGCTCCTGCCTAAGATGTCTTACAGGGGGCGTGTGCTCATCATAAATAACTTGGTGGCCTCATCCTTTTGGCATCGTCTGGCCTCTGTGGATCCTCCACTAGACCTTCTGAACAAGTTGCAGTCTGTTGTTGGGAACTTTTTCTGGGATAAGTTCCACTGGGTTCCACAGTCAGTTTTGTTTTTGCCAAAGGAAGAGGGGGGACATGGTCTTATACATTTTCATAGCAGAACTGCTGCTTTTAGGTTGCAGTTTGTGCAAAAGCTCCTTACTGGACCCACAGTTGTCGCTTGGAAACTTCTGAGCTGCACAATTTTAAGAACTTGTGGGGGGCTGGGGCTTGATAAGTCACTCTTTTTGACAGTGCCACATGGGGTTGATGGTTTTAGGTTGCCTCCTTTCTACCGCACTCTTCTTAAAATTTGGAGCATGTTTAATGTTCAAAGGCAGGGGGCAACAACCTCCTTACACTGGCTTCTACAAAAACCTGTGGTTGGCGGCGCAAGAATGGACATTTCCTCATCCGATTTTCCTTCACTCCAGAGGAGGTTTCTTGATTCTAAGATGGTGACATTGAAGGATGTAGTAGACCTGGCAGGGTAAGACTTTCGGAACGCTAGGAGGTTTGCTGCCTCCATTGGACTAAGGTCTCTTCGTGTGGCCACACAACTCCTGGATAAGTGGCGCACTACATGCAACACATTACTTGAGGATTATTGCTCAGGAATGGTGCGGCCGGATGTGTTTGATGACTTTCCTGCATTGGTACTTTCACCTATTCTGGATGAGGGTGCTGGCCTGCTCTTGTCAGGCATAACCACTGTTGGGTTGAGCGTTACCACGGGAAAACAGTTTTATCATGCTTGTGTGAAAGTGTTCAATAAGAAGTGTTTAATGAGTAGGGTTGACACACCCTGGCGGGCTGTTTTGAATTTAAGTGTGGATGTGAAACCCGAATGGAGAGCACTCTACAAACCACCATTGCCTAAGAGGGTGGGGGATTTGCAGTGGAGACTCCTTTATGGGGCAGTTGCTGTTAATGCCTTTGTCTCTGTCTTAAATCCAGCTGTGCACTGCTCAAGGTTGAGGCCACTGTTTACAGTCATGGAACACTTGTTTAAATTGTTTTAACGAAGAGTTCTAAAGAGACTTTCATTCTTGGTTTCAGAAATCGAAAAAGAAAACAAAATGAATGTAAACTGTTAAATTTTATTCTGGGTGAAGCTAAGATGGCTATTTATGTCAGCAGAAAAAACAAAATTGAGAATCAGCCTGGAAATTATGTGTTAGTTTTGTTTCCTGCTCTTGTCAAGGCCAGAGTCTTAATTGATTTCCGGTTTTACAAACTCATGCAGAATCTTGAATCTTTTGAGGCTGTGTGGTGCTGCAGACAGGCACTGTGTTCCGTCATTGATGACAATTTGCTCTTTAGTCAACTTTTGTAGTCCTTTTATTTTATTATTTTTTTTAACATAATTTTTATCCTAACAAGAATTTAATTGTGTGAATCTTTCAGTGTTTTTGTAAACCAATAAAGAAAGAGTTAAAATCTCTCTTTCTCTCTCTTCCTCACCCAGCTCTCTCCCCCTCTCCCCCGGCACACTCTCTCCCTGTCTTTCGCTTCTTTTCTCTTTCTCCATCTGTCTCTCTCTCTCTCCTTCTCTCTCACTCACTCTGCTCTCTCTCTCTCTCTACCCCTCTCTCTCTCTCCCTCTGTCTATCTGTCTATCTCTCTCTCCCTCTCTCTCTCTCACCCAGCACTCTCTCTCCAAGGCCGCCCAGCTCCAGGTAGGCGTTCTGGAAGGAGTCCCTCATCTCCTCATCCAGCGGCTGCTCCTTGCCCTGGATCATGATGGTGGAACAGCGGTCGAGGATCCGCTCCGGTGCCCCCTTCATCACCAGCAGGTGGGTGGACTCTGTGGCCGCGTTGGGGTTCTTATGGATGGACAGCTGTGTCCAGAGGAAAGGAAATTTCTCTTACGATCCAAAAATGTACTTCCGTCATTCTTTTGCTCCAAAGGTTCACTCCAGAGCAAAGGTTTGCTCCAAAGGAATGTACATAGCACGTCATGACAGAACAATAGACCTCATAGTGAAAGACATATTAAACCATTTTCTATCCTCATCAGTAAGAATGTACAAACATTCTCAGGTAAAACCATCCATGTTTCAGCACTGCAATAGTAACCAGTACTTTCTTACATTTGGTTGCCAATACACCAGAAGTTGTTATTATTAATGTGGAGTCCAGTGAGGTGTACATTTTTGAGGTAGGCTGCCCCTTTGATTCTAGCATGGAGGAGGCTTTCAGCACCAAAGTAGTTAAATACCAACCACTCCTAAACACCATCTCAGAGCTATGCTATAGGTGCAGACTACTCGTATTCATATTTGGTAGCCTAGGACACACACACAGGTTGGTAGTAAGAGGGCAGCATAACTTGGGATGGCCAAAAAGTACTGTGCCCTCTCTGCTATTATTGGCAGCCACCACATATGGCGGATACGTTGCTACTTAGAGCCATAAGAGCTGGTTATTGTGCTAATTAAGTATTGTGAAGACTTGCTGTGTGCCACTGGTCCATGAGTTTGCTTATTGTACTGCATACTTAATATTTGTACCATTTTCTTCATGTGGACATACATACAGTACATACATACAGTAAATGGTGTGTGTGTGTGTGTGTGTGTGTGCGTGCGTGTGTGTGTGCTTGTACCTGATATTTGTTGGTGGAGTTGAAGGGGATCTCGGAGATCTTTGTGTACTTCTCTCTCATCTCTCTGACGGATCCGCAGCACAGCTCGATGCATTTTAACAGAGCAGACTCCGACGCGTCTCCGGCCACATCCCTCTGTGTGAGAAGACGCGGCACAACGGTAAGAGACAAAAAGCATACTGTACATTTCTGTGTCACGTATTTGGTCAATACTTTTGCCCAAAGTGACTTACAAAGCCAACCAGGGAACGTAGTCGTAAACTGGACAAACATTGAAGTGAGGATGTGTTTCTTGGAAAAAGATAAATTGCAGGCAGCAGCTGTTCTCTTTAGACTTAGACCTCAAGAAACACCCTCAGGGAAAGGACTATAAGCTACTGTATCTTCTCAAGTCTCTTAATAATGGCTGTTTTACTTGCACACTATTTGTTTTACAACAATGGCTGTTCACATATCACATATCTGTCAACTAGTATCAATGTGGGGAAAGTGTGGACATTTGCTGTTGATAGTTTGTCATAGATAGATAGATAGATAGATAGATAGATAGATAGACAGATAGATAGATAGATAGATAGATAGATAGATAGATAGATAGATAGATAGATAGATAGATAGATAGATAGATAGATAGACAGATAGATAGATAGATAGATAGATAGATAGATAGATAGATAGATACTTTATTGATCCCTCAATTTGGGCTGCTGTAGCCATTACAGCCATTACAGCCATCTCCAGTCTTCATGGGAGATTTGTTTGCTAATGATATAAAAATGGATAAATCCTGGTGGAAAAAGCACTAACTGACTGTATAAATTATATATGTAAACTAGATGTACCGCAGAGCGGTACAAAATATGACCGCCGCCCAGTCCAGCACATTTTTTCCACAAAAATAAATCACGCTGGAAGGCCTATATGATTCTAACTGTCTCACTAAATTGCATTATCCACACTCAATTCTCACTGGTATCTGCTAGACAACAAGTACCAAAACATGATTAGTTCATAGATTTCACATGTAAAATTCATTTTATACAACCCCACCCCCATCTTGCTTGTTCATAATTCTGAGAAATTCTTGAATTGTGTGCATGTGTGCGTGTACACGTTTATGTTTATGTGTGTGTGTGTGTGTGTGTGTGTGTGTGTGTGTGTGTGTGTGTGTGCGTGCTTGTGTGTTTGCCTGCGTATGTGTGTTTGTGCATGCATGCGTACATATGTCTACTGTGTGAGTATGTGTCATACGTATGATTACTGTGAATGTATGTGTGTGCGTGTGTATCTGTTTATGCAGATGTGTGCACATGGAATGGGTTAACATGACCCCTGGAGGAAAAAATTGGTCATCCTAGGCCCTACGGTTCTCAAGATATTCACAGAAAACTGTGTCTGCCCTCCCTTCTTTCGGGGGGTCCAGTACAGGGGGGGGCTACAGTACAGGGGGGGGCTACAGATCAAAACGAAAAATGATGGTTCCATGCTATCCATGTGGGGTTACATGCCCACCAAGTTTCGTGTACCCCGTCTTTCAGTGTCCCGGGAATCCTTGTTGGTGTACGGTCACTAAATGTACACATAAATTATTTTATTGTAAGGCCCCCCATGAACAAAAGTTCACAAAACTTGGCATGCATTCGGAGGGTGTCATAATGATCCTACACTTTCAATTTCGTGCAGTTTTGACCATGTCAGCCAGAGATATTGTGATGAAAACACCTAATTTTTTGCTTTTTAATTTTTAACTAGGTGGCGCTATACATGAAATAAGTGGTAATGGGATGGGTTGACATGCCCCCTTAAGACCAACATACAAAAAAAAGGTGGACCTCCTAGGCCCTACGGTTCTCGAGATATTCACAGAAAACTGTCTCCGGCCACCTACAGGCCAGTTGGTGTATAGTAACATAAATTAATTTATTGTGTGGCCCCCCATGAACGGAATTCCATGAAACTTGGCGTGCATTCAGAGGGTGTCATAATGATCCTACACTTCCAATTTCGTGCAGTTTTGACTATGTTAGGTCACAGATACCTGCGATTACAACACCTCATTTTTACTTTTTTGTGCTTAACTAGGTGGCGCTATACATGAAATGAGTGGTTATGGAATGGGTTGACATGGCCCCTTGAGATCAACATACAAAAAAAAATGGTCCTCCTAAATCTTACGGTTCTCGAGATATTCACAGAAAACTGTGTCTGCCCTACCCTCCTTTCGGGGGGTGCAGTCCAGCGGGGGGGGCTACAGATCAAAACGAAAAGCTGTTCCATGCTATCCATATGGGGTTACATGCCCACCAAGTTTTGTCCACCCCGGTCTTTCAGTGTCCCGGGAATCCTTGACGGAAATTTGGACATGCGAAAAAAAAAAAAAAAACTGACTAAACCTATATGACCGTCGCTTCGCTGCGCGGCAGTCATAATAATGCAATAGGTATTTCGCAGACAAGGACAAGGATACTTACATGAAGACCAGTTTCAAAATAAAAGCGATAGTTTTCTACAACATTTTCTACAACATGCGCCTGAAGAAACATACCCCCCCCGCCCCTTGGGATGTACAATCATATCATGGCCTCTATGGAAGCCAGTTGATGGATATCCGTCATAGCGACGGGGAACTCTAATCTCCGTTACCTTGAGGATGGGAACGTCGGTCTGCTCGGCGAGGAAGACGGCTCGGTTGCAGAGGCCGGCGATGCGGGCCAGTGAAGCCCAGGTGGTGGAGCTGCGGTCGAAGGTGGCGCCGCTCTGGTTCTCGGTGGTGTCGGCCTCGTGGATCTGGTTGTCGAACCACATGTGGGCGACCGTCATGCGGTTCTGCGTCAGGGTGCCGGTCTTGTCGGAGCAGATGGTGGAGGTGGAGCCGAGCGTCTCGACGGCCTCCAGGTTCTTCACCAGGCAGTTCTTCTTGGCCATGCGCTTGGCCGTCAGGGTCAGACACACCTTGAGACAGGTTATATGGATGTCAACAATGTCAACAATCTCACATACAAAAAAAAAAGAATCTGTATTGCAGAAATCTTATGAAAAACTACTTGGCTATGAGAGTGTTACAATGACACTGGCGAACAGTCTCTCTCACACACACACGTGCGCATACACACACACACACCGCACGCACACACGCACACGTAAACACACACACAGTGACAGTGGCTAGCATACCCTCAAGCACTTTCTCACACACACATACACATGGACACACTTAAGGTGACGCACACAAGTTCAAGTGACAGTGGAGAGCAGTCTCTCGTGAACTCTCCCATACACAAACTCTCACTGTGACGGTTGGCAAGAAGTCCCTTGAGCATTCTCTCTCTCTCTCTCTCTCTCTCTCTCTCTCTCTCTCTCTCTCTCTTTCTGACACATACATACACACACACACACACTCACTGTGACAGTAGCCAGCAGCCCCTCGGGCACGTTGGCGACGATGATGCCGATAAGGAAGATGACGGCCTCCAGACAGCTGTAGCCCAGGATGATGGACAGGATGAAGAAGGAGACGCCCAGGAAGACGGCCACGCCCGTAATGATGTGGATGAAGTGCTCGATCTCGATGGAGATGGGCGTGCGTCCCACCTCCAGGCCCGACGCCAGCGTGGCGATGCGGCCCATCACAGTCCGGTCGCCTGTGCTGATCACGATACCGCGGGCAGTTCCTGCACAAACACGGAGGAAGATCACGCATCCGAACGTGCATTTCAACACATTCTGGTTACACCAAGCGTACAAATAGTTTTAGAATTTTAGTACAAGCCCATTGGGCTCCGTTCCGTCCTTGCACCATGTTAATGTGTGCTAAATAAATCAAATAAATAAATAGAAGGCTCGTTTATGTTTCAGATGTGCTTAGCTCTCTCTTGTCTTATGTAGCCAGTTCCATTGATTATAGTAGAAGCTAATACTGCTCTGCTCTGTGACCAGAATACTTCAGTTGGGCACTCAGTGTAGCCCCACTGTAAGGCAGGGATCACATTAGCTAACGCTGAGCGTTGAACTTGGTTCAACTTTCAAAGCGCAACTCGAGCGTATTTAATTGACAAACCGTTTGTGTTGCTTAGGAACAAGATAAAACTTATTATGGTCTGAGCGTTGCGTTACGTTTGCCGCTGCCGCTTGCCGCTGGCTGATGTGATCCTCGCCTAAATGTGTGTCTTGCGGCCCAATCCCTACAGTAGCTGTGGATGTATTGTATGCCTATGTACAGCATGTATGTAAATATGTATATGCATGTCGCTACCTTAGAATAATAAGGTTCTATCTGACATTTTTGTCAAAATGGAGTTATTTACATATTTTTATTCTTTGAAAGTTCAGATGAGGTGTTTCTTAAAGTTGTGTACATATTTGGACTTTATATCAAAAAGAACTTGTTCCATTTACCATGTAACTCTATGGAATTTTAAAACTTTGAAGCTCAATATCTCAGAACTACTCAAAACGCAGATAGAACCTTATTATTCCAAGGTAGCGATGTGTATGTATGTATTATGGTAATACAGTAATACATATATATTCTTCTCCTGAGAAGTTTCTAAATAGCTTGAATGGTAAGAAATGTAAGTAGTAAAACCATTCACAGAGACAAGTATAGATAATGAAGCAGCTCCTCATTGTGACTTCTCCAAACACAATTGACTATGATTTTGTTATATTCAATCATGACTCCATGTTGTCCTACCATAAGTTTTATTTTTCACTACCATTGTTCACTACCATTGGTGTTTGTAGGCAACAATGTCTCCATAGACTGGTATCTCTCTTTAAAAAAAAAAAAAAATCTCTCGCAACTTTAAAGGTTAAATCAGCGATGGCGGGGTAACGTCACTTCTGTTGACGTTCAAACAAAACAGAGAGCTAGCTTGCTACTCCCTCCCCCTCCCTCCCGTGCAATTGAAACTCTCCTGAACGCGCATCTCGTCGGTTATTGGTTGGAACACTTTATTTTGCCTTTGAGTGGTTGGCAACACTTGGTAGCATTTATTTTTGTGTGCAGATCTCAGAGCCTAAGCTGCCTACAGAGACACATTTTTTTGACGGCCTGATTATGGGGCGGGTAGCTAGCAGCAGGGCTTGAAAACGAAATTATTTTTCAAACGTTCCGTTCCGAACGGTTCAGGTAGGCCTATGTTTAACGTTTTCGTTCTTGCATGCGTTCCGCCACCAACATATCGGTCCTGAACCGGTTCAGAACGCAAAATATCGTTCGTTCTTAAAGTTCCGGCAGTGTTTGGCGGGCCTATCAAGTCTAAGAAGACTAGCCTATGCCCAAAAATAATAAATCACAGGTGGCATCCAAAAACATTCAGATGGGCTATCCATCCCATAGCCTACAGACTTACTGTAGGTCTAACCTATGCCTATAAATAATTTCTTATCAAAAATATTTCTGGATACGTGCTAAACTCCTTACCTGGTTGTAGCCTAAGTTTTATCCATATGGAGATCTTCAAAGGCTTGCGCTATAATTCCAACCCTGTTTATAAACGAACCTGTCTGTTGCTGACAAGGCTTATCTCAAATTTCCCGTTTAACTCTTCTACATAGAATAGGCTATAATTGCGCAAACATTTCAAATCCCGACTTTAAAACGACAAGGCGTGGACAGGCAAAATAGGCTATTACGCATAGGCTACAAACAATTTCCAAATCAGTTTCAGTAGCCTACGCTACGAGATGGCCAAAGATCGGAAGTGGCAGACGGATAGGTTATATTACAACAGCAAGACAAAATATACACATTTGGACCAAAGGTCCATTTATTCGTTTTTTTTTTTTCAAACTGCAGAAATCAAATTATTAGGCTGTTCGCCTACAGTAGTTGGCTACATAGCGGCTTGTTAGCTCACATTAACAGTGTAGATGCGGGCTTGTTTTTCGCACAACCGGAAATAGTCTCCCTGACATAGGATATGCTTTTGTGAAATTTTATAAAATATATAGAGAACGAAAAAAAAACTTTATTAACCGGTTTTGTGGATTTCAGAATAACGTTTCTGTTCCGGAACAGTTGAAGACCATTTCGTTTTCATTTCCGTTTCCGCTCCTCTTAAAATTCCGTAAAATTCCGTTCGTTTTCGGTTTTCGTTTTCGTTCCTTGAACCGGTTCAGAGCCCTGGCTAGCAGGTTGTTAGGAAAGATTAGATGTGATCATTTATGTTTGGGCCTGTTTTGGAGCCTGCAATCGGTGATACAACCTTTAACCTAGTTAAAATACACATAGACGAGCCCCAGCTGTGGCGCGACTAGCTGGGGCACCTGCACCGTACGCCGGCGACCCAGGTTCGATACCCGCCCCGTGGTCCTTTCCAGATCCCACCCCCACTCTCTCTCTCACTCACTTCCTGTTGTTCTCCACTGTCCTATCTGATTAAAGGCATAAAAAGCCCAAAAATATACTTAAAAAAAAAAAATACATAATGCATGTTGTGAAATACTCCACCTTCCACACAGTTGGTGGAGAAGAAGGAGATGTTCCTGGTCTCGAGGGGGTTGTCGTTGGAGAAGTCTGGTGATCTGGTCTGTGGCTCAGATTCACCAGTCAGAGAGGAGTTGTCCACCTGAAAGAGGTCAACTCTCACATCAGTGCCCTGAGGGGACTATCACAATACGATCTTAAAATGAATGTGTTGTTTTTAACACAACTTGTGTTGTTTTTGACACATCTCTATGTCCAGATAGGGACAACACAGTTTGTATTGTAACACATTGCTTTTGTTATACTGTGTACATTCTTAAAATGAATGTGTTGAAAATAACACAAGTTTTGTTGTTTTTTGACACATCTCTATGTCCAGATAGGGACAACACAGTTTGTGTTGTTTCTAACACATTTGTTTTAAGAGTGTACATTCTGGCAATACCAGAAACATAACTTTTTGTGCATTTGCTTTTCTGTGTGTACACTTTCCTGTCTTTGTTTGTTCATCTGTGCTCATAGCCAGCTTACTTTGAATGTGTGTGTGTGTGTGTGTGTGTGTCTGTGTGCGTGTGTGTGTGTGTGTCTGTGTGCGTGTGTGTGTGCGTGTGCGTGTGTGTGTGTGTGTGTGTGTGTGTGTGTGTGTGTGTATGTGTGTCCGTGTGTGTATGTGTGTGTGTGTGGGTGTGTTATTATTATTTTTTGAAAACCCAGCTCATTTGCAACATGAAGTGACGTGGTGTGCGGTGGCACTATACCTTGCAGCCGTGAGCGGCGATGATGCGGATGTCGGCGGGGATGCGATCTCCACCCTTCACCTCCACCAGATCCCCCACCACCACAGTCTCGGCATTGATGTTCAGTTTCTCTCCATCACGCAGCACCAAGGCTTGCTGATACACACAAACACAACAAAACAACACAATAGTCACTTTAAGGAACCCATGCTAGGCAATACCATGCTAATTTTAGCTTCAGTAACATAACAACAACATTTGGCCATTTTGTTGATATATTAAAGTAAAGTGGCTGGTATTTAGCAGACCCTTTTTGTTTGCCAAAGTGGCACAGACTTGACACAGTAGGTTTGGGAATCAAACATTGGCCGACCAATTGTCAGGTGGCAGTGCTACCATACAACTCCAAGTCCCTTTGTTTGGTTTGTTCATATATTGGACCACAGGTAAAAGGATGGAAGGTAAAAGGATAGAACATAAAGTCTATATAAGACATACAATGAAGACAAGAAAGTATAAGAGAAAATATGTCTCTTAACACCCATTATGCTCTGTACATTGAAACACAGTAAGAAGTGAGTAAAGTCTGTGTTCCGTGTGCTTGGTGTGTTCAAACAGGCCTTGGGCTGACCTGCGGGACCAGGTTCTTGAAGGAGTCCATGATCTTGGAGCTCTTGGACTCTTGGTAGTAGGAGAAACAGCCAGTGATGATGACCACAGCAGATAACACGACACCCAGGTACAACTGCAGAAGAGGAGAAATTAGAATTAACCTGTGGTCATCCAGCAGATAATATGATTCCACAGTGTTTATGCTACCACTAATGCACATCATGTAATTGTATACATTAGTTTAAAGCTACAATATTAAAACTGCAAAATTAAAACAAGCTATGCTATCTGTCTTTATCTAAGTAAATCATTTTACGAAATGTCTACATTCACACAGTCTGTGACTTTTTAAAAAAGCAATTTAAATAAAACATTTTACGAAACGCATTAATGATTTCTCACATTGTCGTTGGCCGGCTCGTCCTCCATGGCGGCCTGGACGCCGTAGGCCAGGAAGCAGAGGATGGCACCAGTCCACAGCAGCATAGAGAACCCTCCGAACATTTGCTTGCAGAACTTCACCCACTCGGGAGTGGTGGGGGGTGGCGTCAGGGCATTGGGTCCGTCACGAAGCAGGATCTCTGCAGCCCGCGAACTGGTCAGGCCCTAGGACAAAGAATGGGGGTCAATATCACATGTAGTCTCATTTGTTTGTGTATTTATGTGGTGTAGCAGATTTTTTAGCAGATTAACCATGTTTTACCATTCTAGTGAAAGTTTTGGAAATATATTGCATAATTTGGCAGGCAGATAAACCATATTTGAGAGATAGAGCGAAGGAAAAATAGAGAGATGAGAGTGCAAGAGAGAGAGAGAATTGTTTAAAAATAATGCGCATCTTTCATGAACACTGGGAGGAGTGAGTTTTTTGGTGTCTTGTTTTGCTCTTGTGAAAATCAAAGCAACAAGAGTTGCTGTTAGAGTTGGGCAACCTGTTGCTAAGTAACACCAGAACAAATGGGGTACTTCAATTCCTGAGCCTAAAATCTTTCAAGGGGCCATTTCTCTCAGTTGACAAGACTCATAAACAGGACAGGCAATAAAGAAGAGCTCACCTTGCTCAGGTCGGTCCCATATTTACGATGGAGTTCATCCAGGGTCAGTTTATGGTCATCCTAAAGACAGTGAAAATAAAATATTAGACTAAATAAGAGTTCTGTATAGCTTTAGCGAGCTCACATATTGAGTTAGAAAGCATTGTTGATAACATTGAAAGCTGACATTGGGAATAAGGAAATTAACAGTGTCTGTGTGTGTTTTGTGTGTGTGTTTGAAAGGGTGTTTTATGAGTGTTGGTTAATTAATTTGTTTGTGTGAATTTATGTTAAACAGTTCTAGTTTCTTTTTTCCCATGATGGCCCTTCACTTATGAAAGAGTGATAACATTATCCTTGTCTCCATGTAAGTGTGCCTAAAGTCAGCCAAGCAGCCTTGTTTCTACAAAAGTCCTGTCAAACTTCTAGAGCACCTTGCATGTACCTGGAGTCCACTATGTTCATGATCTGAGCATTCACTACCTTTCCTTTTTGTCGTGACGTACCATATCTAATTCCTTTGGTGTCTTCACATACCCTATCTACTTCCCTGTTTGTCTTCACATACCTTATCTACTTCCCTGATTGTCTTCACATACCTTATCTACTTCCCTGTTTGTCTTCACATACCCTATCTACTTCCCTGTTTGTCTTTAGCATAAATTCAGAGACCAAATTTCCCTCACGGGATCAAAAGAGTATATATACTTATACTTATACTATATACTTTACGTACCATATCTACTTCCCTCTTCAGCTCGTCCATATCCTTGTCCTTGTTCTTCTTCTTCTTCTTCTTCTTGTCCCCTCCCTGCTCCGACGTCGCCGCCAACTCATACTGGTCACGTCCATCCTGCAGACCGGCAGAAACAGAGCATCTTTGCTCAGACTGTTGCCCATAGCACACCAGTAGCACCTCTGCCCAGGCCGAGGATAGTTGTAAGTAGTAAATAAGGTCTAAAGGCTATATGAGGTATATTAGGTGTGGTGAAGTGGAGGTGTCACCACCTGAGAAACAGCTCGGCCTGAGCTCAATTCTCAAATCCGACTTTGAGAGACCTTGTTGTTTATTTAAAGTAAACAAAATAAATAAAATAAAGTAAGTGTGATTTAGCAGATGTTTTATCCAAAGTATGCGATAACCCCCACTTAGTGTATTTTATTTTTATTATTTATTTTAAACACACTGGTTTCACAATTAGGACTATACCACGTTAAAGAAGGACTCAGTAGAGAGGTGTACAGCGATCAACTCAAAAATGTTTCAGACGAGGTTGTGTGCCCATAGTAACTGCCGTTTTATTGTGCATTCATTTCAGCACTGGTGGTAAAAAAGCAAAGCCATCATGCTTTAAAAAAAACCTTTTATTCTGGTAGTGAATGGCTGGGCGAAGTTCCAGCAAGCTGATTTGGCGGTTACATCACTGAGGGCCAAGTCTCTTGCCAAAACTATGTTAGATCAGCACAGTGAGTTCTATTTCAGGAGGAGGTAAGCAACTGTGCCTAATTGACAAAGTAGACAGCATGCCTTTGTACATTATGTTCATATTGATAAACTGATGGCCTCAGATATCAGCCAAGTTCCCTCAGTGGGTTTTAATTGGGATGGAATTTGAAACAGTAGCCTCTCACATACTTATTCCAACCAGCAATGATCTTTCTCCTATATTATATTTAGTCCTAATGTCTATAGCCAATATTAAAGAGAAATATATTTGGTTTTTGGTTTTACCTATGAAAGAGTCTGGGTATGAATAAACAGACCCTGATTTGCTACAAATAAATATTCAACATATAAAATCTTCTTTTTAAATATATTTTTTTTTTGGGGGGGGGGGGGGGGGGTTGCCTTTTTATTTCGACAGGACAGTGAAGTGTGACAGGAAGTAAGTGGTGGGATCGCGATATGACCGTAGGTCGGATTTGAACTTGTGTCCCCGTGGAACTTGGACCCGTACATGGTATGGATGCTGTAGGCACCCCATCACCGGATTCTTTAAGGCGACATAATCAGGCCACCAACTCAAGTTTAAAAGACTAACTACACCCTGGTGCTGAAGGTGCCTGCCAGCTTGCACCCATTCCACTAGAGGGGCTAAAATAGCACCGAGTTATCGCACTAGAACTGAGCTGATAACTTCAACTCAAAGATCAGCGATTATCTGCTGTGCAACGGACCAAACAACAGCATGTCTCTGAAGCATTAGCATAGAGAACAGACTTAGTGGCACACAGACAAGGAAATCTACACCTGGTCGGCAGACAATGGCACGAATCACTTGAAAGAGGGTGAACAATAAATTCATCAAGTCTTCCTTTCTGGTCAAGATACACACACACACACACACACACACACACACACACACACACACACAAACACACACTATTGAGTGGACAAAACATCACACCTCTTCTGCACTCAGAATGCATTACAGATGGAGCACCACCAATCACACGTCCCTGGGGCAGACACCTGTGTCACTGAGACCGTACCCAAGCCTCAGCTTCATCACTCTGCATCAGCCTCAGCACAGAGCCCACAGGGCAGGGGGCCCTGTGACGGACATGCCCATGAGCTGGGCATGAGGATGCAAAGCCATACACTTTCTGTCTACAGTAATTCAGCGAATCACCCTTCACAATCATCAATCAACTAGCAGTTCAGTTATGGTCAACAATGAAGCTCCACATAAAAATCGTACATGTTGTCTTAAGATTAATTCCTGAGTGTGTGTGCGTGTGTGTGTGTGTGTGTGTGTGTGTGTGTGTTTGTGTGTGTGTGTGTGTGTGTGTGTGTGATGTGTGTCTGTGTGTGTGTGTGTGTGTGTGTCTGTGTGTGTGTGTGTATGCTCGAGCAATGCCCTAGCAACCATCTTAATTACCTTAGCAACAACCTAGCAACCACCACTATAATGTCAACCTAGCAACCACCATAGCAACCAACATGATTACCGTAGCAACTAACATAACAACCGTGTTATTTAGCATAGCAACCAAGATATTCACCATAGCAACACCCTAGCAACCATCTTAATTGCCCTAGCAACAACCTAGCAACCACCACTATAATGTGACCCTAGCAACCACCATAGAAGCCAACATGATTACCCTAGCAACCAGCATAGCAACTGCTTTATTTGGCATAGCAACCACCATTTGTACCCTAGCAACACCATAGCAACCATCTGATATACCCTAGCAACAACGTAGCAACCACCATAGCAACCAACATGATAACCCTAGCAACCAGCATAGCAACCATTTTATTTGGCATAGCAACCACCTTATGTACCATAACAATACCCTAGCAACCATCTTAGTTACCCTAGCAACAACCTAGCAACCACCAATATAATGTCAACCTAGCCACCACCATGGCAGCCAACATGATTCCCCTAACAACCGGCACAGCAACCAGTTTATTTGGCATAGCAACCACCATATGTACCCTAGCAACACCCTAACACCCATCTCAATTACCCTAGTAACAACTTAGCAACCACTAAAACATTGTTTAGGTGAACTACACCTGAATCAGGCCCATCCTCAGTTCCTCAGAGAGTTGCAATTCTAGTTATTATTATTCACCCTCCTAATTCTGACCAGGAGTCAGCAATAACAGCCCTGCCTTGAGCTGTGAGGGTCTCTGTCCTGTTATAACACTGTACATACAACTAACGGGTATTTTGGGGGGCACTTTGGCTTTGGTCCGTGGCATTCCCGGGATTGCGTTGAGAAAATGCTATGGGAAAACGCATCTGCTAAATAAATAAAGGATGAATGCAACATGTGGTAAAGGTTTGTGGGGACAACAGAACTAGCACGGAATATATGAGTTCAGGCAGACGTTTCTGGGTGAACGTCTGACACATGAGGGTTAGAGGGACTGAAGTCTTAGTAGCCTAAAAGTTTCTGAATGATGTGTGAACGAGAGTATAAAAACTTTTTCCAAGGATAATTTGTAGTTATAGTCATTCCTTCAAGGGTGTTTTAAGGTATGGAAGTGTATGAGTGTATGTGTGTGTTTAAGTGCATGTGTGAGGATATCCACTCCAAATCTAATGCTTAATTGTGCCTCATTGTGTAAGCATTGCCTCGTCGTCATGGGCAACACCATAATACCTTCAGGCATCTGAATGGAACATTTGGCTCCTCCTTCTCATCTTTTGTTTGTAAATGAATTCATGAAATTGCATGGTTATTAGGTCTAGTAGACAAATCACAAGTCAATGTGGGCCATAACACAACGTGGCTATCAGACCAAGGTACTCCTGTTCCCAGCTCATTAGGGAAGCGGCTCAAGCATCTTTAAAATAATTTGGAACTTTAGGAAGGCTGAGTTGAAAGCCTTAGACAATACGAGATTGGTTTCAACTAGTGATGGCAGTCTGACACTGAAGGTTCGATACATGCTTCAAACCATGAACTACAATTCCATTTGAACCACTGCTCTGCTTTGCTACGGAAAAATCACGTGACATATGACGTCCGAAGCAGAAACTGCTACATTCTCTGAAAGAATCACCTGAGTGGTTCGCAGCGCCACCACCTTGTGAACCAATCGTGCTGCCACTGCAACTGGCACGGCCTCGTTTCTAGTCTGAATTGTAGCGCGTTCAAAGCATAAACACTTTAGGCTAATGCAAAACATTGCGTTTGGTTCATAGCCTCTACTGTGACAAGCATAGTTTGTTCATATCGATTTATTTTTATTACAACGTAAGAGAGACATGGAAAAACTATTCTGATGGCTCCTGATCAATCTTTATTTGTATAAATAATGATATCCCATTCTTATTTATGTGCACTACGTATGTGTGGGGTGGGGTGGTTAGGTGCGTGCACTAGATTTATTTCACTAGTAAAGCTTCCTGTCCACTATCTAGCCGGGATCATTTAGATGCAGTCTTGGCTTTTCACCAGGAGAGGTCGCTGTTACTGAAGCTCCGAGTAATGAACCCATTTTTGAATCAATTGTTCAAAGTGGTTCAGTGCTTCACCAAAGCTTCATTTGCCCATCACTAGTTTCAACTGAATAGCCAGATTGTGTTAATTATTTCCATCAGACAAAAGTGGTTGTTTTGACAGCACAGTCAAGGAAGAGGTTGTTATAGGTTTGACAGAGATCTATTTTGATTTTTGAGCTTCAGGGTTAAGATGAGATTAGCAGGAGGGTCCCCCACCCCCATATGTCTAAAGTACTATTGTTTTTACAAATGAAACAAACTCTGTCTAAATTAAATAATGATATACAAGCCATATAACAATAACAGTAAATACAAGAGAGCTTAAGTGTGCTTGTAGTCACAGCTGACTTGTGAGGTGACAAAAAATATGAATGACAAAAAACAAAACTAACAAACATCATTTTGGTTCAAATTGAGTGGAGGAGGGACAGAGACTACAGACTACAGCTGGATTGACACGACATTACATTCAGAATAGATACAGCAGGAGTCAAATGGAATGCCACTTTATAGTCAGCTGTTGTGAAAGAGGCAAACACTCAGAGACCAGGAGAGTCAAATTTATGGTGGAAGGACTGAAATGCTTACAAGGAGAGAACAATACACCATGAAGTATGGCTGACTGTATCAAACATGTTCTGTGAAGAGAATTGGGAGAGGGATGGGATGGGGGAAATAGGAGCAACTGGGAGGGTGGCCCCTATCTGGAGTCAGAGAATTAAGTGGTGGGAACCCCAAAATGGACGAATCGAGTCCATCAACAAGTGGTCACTGGAATGCCAGGAGCCGCTCTGGGTTTTTAAATTACTGGCAGAGAAATTAATTAAAGCGAAAGACTAGGGTACAAACAGACCATAACATCGGACTCGATAAAATGCCAGTATTTGACACATGAAATTGTAGGACGCAACTAGTAGACCAATGGCTAAGACCTGACCAAAAAAAAGTTACTACTGCGACGAGTACGAGTAGGATACACGGGTTTCCCGTTTACCAACAAAACTAGATGCGCGCGCAGCCGTGGGGCAGAAGACGCTTGGGGGCCGTCCACAACGTTATAAACTTAAAGGAACCATATGTAAGATTGTGGCCAAAACTGGTACTGCAATCACTTTCAAATTACTGTAGAGAGGTGTTTCCCCTCCCCCTCCCCCCTGACTCTAGGTTGACAACCCGGATGCCGAAACACTACTGACATTGTGATTAGTAGATAGGTGGAGGGTGGCGCATCAGGCCAAAACACAACATGACATGACAAAGCACAACATCAACATCAGTTAAGGGGTGCAACTTCACTTTTTAAATGACAATATCCTGGCCGGACTGCTGTTGTCAGTGATATAAGTATTTGAAATGAACATGATTTCTTACTGTCTAGTGACATATCAGGGCCATTTTATGATTAACTGAAATACATTTCTTACATATGGTTCCTTTAACCTAAATAGTCGGCTGCTGTAAGCTACAATCGGATTTTATTGTATACCCCTGTTGTCTCAATGATAATAACATCTCATTTCAGACTACATTTCAAAGTTTGCCGTTCATTTGCATTATTAATATAACATCGTATTTTGTTATTTTTGGCGAAGACATGCATTCCGTTAGGGATATTGAACATATTTAACATTCTCTAACCATCGTGATTTCGAATTGGTGCAGTTTTCAGCACAAAAACTAATTTTATTCTTTTGCTCTTTTGCATTGCTCTATGCTGTTCTATGGTGCTTTCTGCCTCTTGGTTGCGCACGCATGTTTTCGTGACGTTGCATAGAAATCCATGTATATGCACTACAATAAATGCATGTATCATGCATCAACATTATAGAGGGGGAAATTATGACATTCAAATAGTGATGTAGGCTAGATTAGGCTACATCCATATCAGACAGGGATGTTGCATATGACATGCTGTCAAAATACTTCCAGAACTATTTTGTGGTGAGGATCTGGTCCGCGCGAAAGAATAGCATTTAAAAACCGTCTTGATAATGAAATGCTACAGAGTTCTTTGAAATAACTGTTTTCGTTAACACAATTCATAAAAAAAATACAACAAATAGCTAATGTTCAGGCTTCCACATTAGGTTATCCACAACTTTATCGAAGCTGGGTGACTTCTAACTGGTATTTAAAACAGTATTTTAAATAGCCAACAAGAAAAACAATTATCCTAATTTAATGAATTCATTCAATTAATTTAAAGTGATGCCAATTAACTTGGAGCTGAAGCATGTTCCAAAATGTAACCAAACATAGCCTACTGAAGAAAGAGTGAAAATATTCAAATCGATAACCCTTTGGAGGATGTTTTATGGTAGACTAGGCTACTTACCCCGACCCCCATATTCGCTGAGCAACCGACTGTCGTCTATCTCCACAAAAGTCTTAAAGTTTTGAGTCTCCTGCCTCTTAGGAATGACTGTACAGTAGTAGACTATCACTTCAGCCGTCTGGAAACAAGGCAACCCACACACTGTCGTTCAGCGTTGACACTCGGTATTTATATGGTTCCTTGCTCCATTTGCCATGGTTACATCGGAACAATAGGAGGTCGTCACTATGGGTCGTTAGCTCCATGTGTGCACTTTTTTTTTTAGGCAAGGGACGGCAAGTGACCTTTTTATTGCAGAGGGAGTTAACAGCTTTAATGATGTCAAGCAATTTACTTATCAATGGTTACCTCTGTCGCACTTTTTATGTGTTGTATATCTTGGCTATGTAGTTACAACTACAAGTCACTGGACTTTAAAACTCTTGGAAACGTCAATCATTTGGCTTTCGATAACTTATGGTGCGCATTTTTGTGTAGGCTAGTCTACAAACAGACTAGCCTACAAAAAAATGCGCACCATAAGTTATCGAAAGCCAAATGATTGACGTTTCCAAGAGTTTTAAAGTTCTATCATTTTACTTATTCGGGTGGGAAAGCAGAGTTAAAGAAGGCTATCGAAATATTCTTAGGCTTCAATGATCAACTTTGCCCCCCGAGGCTGACAGTCGTCATATAGTCGTCATATAGACCCATTATCAGCATCATAGTTGGCCCCACAAGGCTTCCGTTTTAACATTCCATATGTTATCTTAATGCAGAGGAAGTAGATTGGGAACCAAATAGAACGTTCAAGCATTGTTTTTGTTTTTATTGTTGAAAGGGTCTATAGAAGCTATATTCTCACAGCCGTCTGTTCTGTTAGGCTACGCCATCTGGTGGTGATGAAAACAACCTGATAGCATAACATGGCAAGTGCAAGTTAATAACAAAAAAATGACAGGCTACAAAAACAGCTTCATCAGGCACGTGCAGAGTAGGGGGACTACAGGGCTCTAGCACCTGCCCTTTTGCCCCTTTGATGTCCAAGTGCCCCTTTGACAAGACCCGTTTTTTACTTTTTAAAATGTGTAATGTGTACTTCCGCTAGTTCCAACGTGAATATTCGCTAAAATGTCTCATTAATAGTTTGTGAAATTAGACATTTACAAAAATAACAATTGAAATGCCTTGCGGCCACCAATCCGTGACGTCATACATTCAGTGAACTCTCAGAAGGTAGTTGTATTCAGCTTAGAGATAGAGAATACAATGTTTAAAGTTGTTTCATGTTTAATGAAGTAGGCCATCAAACCCCTTTTAACCATGTGGTTAAAATGGTCCATCTATTTCAATAACCTGGCAACTCCGAAAATCTAAGGCTGAACGTTCATAACATATTCTGTTTAGGTTACTATGTTATAGTAGCTTAGGTTAGTAGACCTAGTTCATAAAACAGAGTAGGCAAACCTTTTCTAAATCGTCATAAGCCGACGATATAGGCTACTGTAGTTGTTTAACTAACCCAACTCCACACGTCGTTCTCTGTTTACAGTATGCTACATTACGCGTCATTTCGCGTCATGGCCACACGCACAGCACGTGAATCAGCAAGACGCCAGCTTGCTAATGGTGGTAGTTCACTGTGATAAACATTAAAATTATAGCCTGACAAGCCAGATTAGGCAATAACATATTTGCTGCCGCTAGGGTTAGGGTTAAATGCGGCACCCATTTAAGTTTTAAATAAAGTTAACACGTTTTCTGAAAATTTTGTTCCAGTGCCCTTTTTTTTAAATTTGAGCCCCTGCCCCTTCAAAGGTCTCTGCATTCCCCTGGGGTGGACACAGGAGGTCAGTGGCCTCCTTCACAGGTCCGGTAGGACAGATGATTTCAGACATGTCCTGTGGCCGGATACTCCAGGCAGGGTATCTGTGCTGATGTGTCTGTGGTACAGCATGTGTATTTCTTGGCTTATCAGGACAATGGTTAAATAGCTCCTAAAGATGGTGACAAGCTTGTGGAAAGCGAATGGGCTTGAGAGGATTGTTTAATTTGAGTCTCTAGAAACCACCAGTAGCACACAGAAAAGCATGTTGAGTTCAGGACACTTGTTAAGCTGCAGCAGCTACTGTAGACACAGGAGAGAGAAGCATGTTGAGTTCAAGACACGTGTAGCTTTAAAAGAAGAAAAGAAGAAAAATGTGTTACAACCATACCCTCCCTCATGCACTGCACACACACACACACACACAGCTTGCTAGGTTACCATAGCAAATAGGCTCACCCCAGAAATTATTTTTTAGTAGCCTAATGGTAAAATTATTTGTTAGTAGCCTAATAGTAAATGCTGCAGGTGTAAAAATCTACATAAAACAGATATTTACTTTGATGTCAGGGCTAGATTACAGCATGAAACTTGTTGTGCGTATTAATAAATTAAATTGCTTTCCCTCTTCTCCCTCCCAGCACTTCACTAGGCCTGGGCTTAGGCCTAGTCCACACGTACCAAACCGATCTTTTTCCTCTCCGTCTTCCCTGGAACCATATCAAGAATATTTGCGTCCAAACGGATCCATCTCAACACGCAATAGACGTGTCTATGTGTGGTCCATATTATTTATATTAAAGTCTGCAATATCTCCTTAATTCATAAGTTAAGTTGAGATATAACAACTATCAAAATTGTACATTAGCCAATTCTGATGGGTATCGATGTAGGTAGAAAAAACAATGATCAGCCAATATCCAAACGAGTGTGTTACCTAAACTTATATTTATGTTCATAGTTCAAAGTTACTTACAATGACAACAATAAACATTAATGCTAAAATTAAAATGTATAAATGATATTTCGAAATAGAGTCAACCAAATGTAACAGAAAATGTAAGTCATTTGAGGCTTTTTACAATCCATCACAAGAATTAAGAGCATTAGATAGCCTGTATCATTCTACCAACCAAAGACACATGCACACGCACACAATTAACACGGTCGGACAGGGTAAATGAATTTATTAATCCAGATGTTCCCTTTAAAACAATCATACAAAAATATAACAAACATTCTGTATATGTTCTCTTTAAATACAAATAGTCAGAAAACACAACTGTGTCATCACTGAACACAATGCAATTTTACAAAATAAACAAATGAGTGGTAGAAAAGTGTATAAAACATCAATATCACGTGTGTAAGGGGAAAAGAGAATATTAGTGCTACAAGTGAACATTGATGAAGAAAAGGTCACATCTCCATCTGCTGGTGGTAATACAGCTACAAGAGCCTCAATCTGAGACAATGGAGCACTTCTCCACCTCCATTTCAGCACAGAGAGCAGCTACGGAGAGCACAGAGGGCCAAACTCTCCTAGGGCCTGGAGGCCCACAGCAGCACCACTACCCTCCAGAACCACCCATGGATGCCAGGGACCATCTCGGCCTAACATACTGCTGTTCCCATGAAGCTTCTGGAGAAGAACACCATGATAAATAATCAGACGAATATGTGCATGTCAAACTCTCTCTTCCCTTCCTCTCTTTTTCTACAGTTTCCCACTCAGTCTCTCTCTCTCTGTCTCTCTGTCTCTCTCTGTCTCTCTCTCTCTCAGGGCCCTCTGTCCTTCAGGGCCATGTCAGGGCTGTAAAAGAGGATGTTGTTGTCTTCGTCATCCGAATCAGAGTTTGTGTCCAGGTCGTGTGTGTAGCGTACGTAGGCAGGGTGGTACTCGCCGATCCGTGTCTGGTCACACAGACGGGATGTCACTGCCAGCTGTGAAATGCCACACACACACAGACACACACACAAGTTAGTACAAAGAGTGTGTGTGTACTTGTTACCCTAGGGTTGAGTCGGTACATGTACAAGTGTTAGTGTGTGAGTGTCTCGAGTCGGACATTGTTCGGTATCACATGTAGTTTGCACGATCAGCAGAGCACTTTCATTCCATGAAGTCGTGCCGCAAGTAATCAGGAATTGTTAACAGTTGCAGTTGCGTTGCAGCAATGCTAATTTATTTAACATATTTTAAGTTATTTATTTTGACGATGCCCATATTAGGGGAGAAACCCCGGGCAACTAAATATTAAGACATTTTGTCCAGTCAAGTGTGTGTGCATGTGTTTGTGTGTTACCTCCTGGCCTTTAGTGTGTGTGTGTGTGTGTGTGTGTGTGTGTGTGAGCGTGCGTGTGTGTGCTACCTTCAGGCCTGTAGTGCTAAGCTGACTCCAGGCATCCAGGCTGAACACAAAGGAGTTGGCCAGACCATGCAGCGGCGCACTGAGCATGTGCAGTAGGGTCAGAGAAAACACTGGAGACGCTGGGTATATGGCATTATGGATCCTGCACACACGCACGCACGCACACACGCACGCACACACACAGGAGCGCACACACGCACGCACACACGCACGCACATACGCGCACGCACACACGTACGCACGCACACACATACCACACACACACACACACACACACACAGAGATGGGAGAAGCACATTTACACACACACACACACAAAAACAAATATGGGGTTGGATAGAACATTTGAAACCCAATATTTCCACTATAAAATTTCCACTCTGGACATAGAGTCCCCCCTCCCCCCACACACCAAAGCATCACCATATTCTTGTTTTCAAAAGATACCCATACATCCCCCAATCAGTAATGTCATTGTAAAGGTTGTTTTATTTAGTCTGTTTCTGAAGACTGAGTCATTCTAGAATATTCCCATTGCTGTTTTGAGAGACTTCCGTGCTGCTTTAGCTTTATGCCCAGGGTAATTCCCCTACTGGTGAGAAAAACCTCTCCCAAGACTGCAACATGGTTTCTTTTGATATTGTGTAAAATGTATCTCTATTCATTGTCCCTTCAATTCTGCAAGGTTTCCCAGTTCCCACGGTTGAGAAATATTCTCAAATGATGATGCCACCATCATATTTCACAATTGGGATGGTGTTTGTTTAGTCTTTGATGTCACCATCACATTTCACAATTGGGATGGTGTTGATGTCACCATCACATTTCACAGTTGGGATGGTGTTTGTTTAGTCTTTGATGTCACCATCACATTTCACTATTGGGATGGTGTTTGTTTAGTCTTTGTCAGTGTTAGACTTATATGCACGTGTAGGTACTTTGAGGATTGGCTCTATTTCAGTTTCATATGACCATAAAACATGTCCCCATATCTTACAGTTTTTTTTAACTGCTTACACACTAAATCTTTTCTTGTCACACAATTTTCTAAACATGTTTTCTAAACATCATAACCCCACACCAAATCTGCAAAACCATACACTAATTCTCAGTGTTTGACTCAGTTTTCAATTGACTAAAACACATTTTGCAAAACACCACACACAATTTTCTACCTAACACACAAAAATCTAACAGGAAGTAACTTGATTTCGTTTTTCAAACACAACCCATCAAAATGCCACACTACATCACCAGTGCTTCACTCTCTCTCTTCACATGTGTAAACACTCTACTTTACTGAACACCATCCAATCATTGCCTTAGTATAGGTCTATGAATAGATATACTGTCTATATAGGTATGGACCCTTTCAATCTGCTCCCAGAGGATTTCCGGTTGAACTATTCAGAACAAATGCAGATACTTTGAAAGGAAAATTACAGTAATCGGACTTACAGTAGCTTACGGTAATGTTCCACAAAAAGTTGACTTTATGTAAAATTTGTCTTTTTACTCTATTTTTGTTTGCCCAGTACAATTAGCTCAATACATTTTTCTGTGCCTCCAGAAATGCCTTAGGAACGCTTAGGATTGTTTGTTTCTGCAGTTGAAAGTGTCTATAGGCCTATGAATACATACTGTACACGACCCCCCCCCCCCCCCCCCCCACACACACACACACTTGTCTTTGGAAAAAGCAAAGCAATTCGATAGTATAGTCAGTCATTTCTGTCTTACAGTAGGCAAAATCAGTGTTTTCAAAACTCCATGTACATCTGGTGGTCATTGTATTCTGCTTTGCTTTTTTTCCTTGTTAGCTGTAAAATACTGTATTCGCATTTCTGTATACTGTATTTCACTGTGTATTTCAACTTCTCTTTGTTGATATCGTAACTTTCACTCTTGTATGGAAATACATATAGAAAGCCTAAGACAGAAGAGCTTTAGGTTTTGAGCAACAGTGTGTACATGATGTATCCAAAATGTCATATTATGACAAAAGTGTTTGCAATGTGAGGCGAATGTTTGATTTAAAGATGTGTTTATGACATTTTGAATGTTGTGTGTCATTTTGCTGGAGATTTGAGGCATTTTGCATTTTGTGTGAGCAATTGTTGGTTTTGTGTGTGGAGTTTTGAAAAATAGACACAGAGTTTTGAAAACGTGTGTAAACAGTTGTAAAAAACTGTAAGCAACGTCCATCAATGCTTTACTATGGATCTTTTAAATTCAGTTCAGTTCCTGCCATTGAACCATGTAGATCTTTTGGGGAATGGCTGGACTGTGGTCCCCTAGTTAAAATCTTCCTCGGACACTGGGTTTGAGACTCCATCTTGTCTATAAAGCATCTGAGTGGTGTGATGCAACTCCACCTTGCTTTGTGTGGGCCCAGTGCAGCTCACTTGGAATATTTTCCTGTAGTTTCAGAAATACATTCCTGTATTTTCCTGTAGTTTCAGAAATACATTCCTGTATTTTCCTGTAGTTTCAGGAATACATTCCTGTATTATTATAATTTCGATATCTGTCCCTTTAGTATTCATTTCTTCTGTTATTTTCACACCCTGGCAGATGACCCTGGGCCTGAGTGATTTTTATGTCTAACAAGAATTTGTTTTCTCTGATTATTAACTGGCAGAACCTAATTATAATCAGTAATGATCAAATAAGCGGCACCTCTGTACTATCTGTGAATAATTGGTCATCTGGAACTCAAAATCACTGGGGTTTGAATACTTAAGTAAATAGCATATCAACATACATATTTTTAATCTTAACAGAAAAAACAACAGAAATATTTTTGAAATCATAAAAAATATAAATGGTCACAATAATAATACTGATTGAGCAATTATGTTTCAGTATCTTTTTTAAAATGTGAAAATGGTGATGAATTACATTAGAATTTGTTACTGATCTGTGCATGTATGTACATGTCAAAATGTGTGATCTTTCTGACTTCCAAACAGGGCAAATTGTTCATTGTAAATGAGTGGAGCCTCAGTGATAAACTTCTGAGTTGTTAAATGTTGAGTGGACCTGTGTCTATGGTCTAGTCACGCTGGCATGTCAAAACCAGGACAAAACTAGCTCTGGGAAGCATAAATCAGTGGCAGAGACAACATGTTATTCAGTCAGACTCATACATACGGATGCACACTCACACCTAAAGACATGTAGAGGATACAATACAACCATACTGTATATGTATCCTACATTCTAAATGCTAGGAATTCAGTCTTAGATATTAATATGGACATGTAAACATAAACAGAGTCGGCGCAGAGGCGTTGCCGTGTGTTTGCTTATCTGTGGGGGTCAGTATTTCTCACCTGTTGATAAGTGGAAACAGAGACACTAAGAGATACACAAAGGGATACCACTTCAGAGGACCAATCTCCTCAGCTAGTGCCATCTAGAACAGGGGGAGAGAGAAAGAGAAAGAGAGAGGGGGGGAGCAAGAGAGGGAGAAAGAGGGGGGGAGAGGGAGAGATAGTGAGAGAAGGAGACAGAGAGATATGTAGCTTCAAACCTAGGTTTTGGTCCCTCATCTAACATGTCATGCTTAGGATGGCCTATGGGAGGCAGCAGGACCACACAAATAGACAGCTCAACCTCAACTCTCTCTTTCTCTCACACAAAACACAGCACCTCATAACCAACTCATGCACACATGCAACAGAATCAGAATCAGAATAAGCTTTATTAGCCAGGTTTGTGTAAACAAAGAAGGATAATCTTTGCTCTCAATCTACATACATACACACAAACTAACACAAACACAGGAACACACACTTGAACACACAAACAGACACTTTTGTGTTTCACCAAAACAGCTTTTGATGACACACACACACACACACACACACACACACACACACACACACACACACACACACACACACACACAGGAAGATGTATACAAAAGAAAAACAATTCACTTCCTATCTTAGGTCATAAAAGGTAATCAGCTAGACTCCTGTACATGACTAGTGCAGTAATATAATGCACAACAACAAGAGAACAGGGGAGATAGGGCTCACTACATAACACACGCACGCACGCATGCACACACACACACATCCCCTACCTTCCTGCGCTCACGCTCAGGGTTGAAAGTGCCAATCCAGGACTGCATCTGAAACACACGCACGCATGCACACAAACACACAAACAAACAAACACATTTTGTTTATGCTAGGATGAAACATCAGGAATCAATCACTGCAGTCTTAATCAGCTGTATTATGCATCATATATTGTCATTACTTTGTCTTCATGAAACTGTTAGTAGAGTGTGTGCATTGGGGCAGCCGTGGCCTACTGGTTAGTGCTTCGGACTTGTAACCGGAGGGTTGTCTGTTCGAACCCCGACCAGTAGGAACGACTGAAGTGCCCTTGAGCAAGGCACCTAATGCTGCCTCAATGCTCCCCGAGCGCTGCTGTTGTAGCAGGCAGCTCACTGCGCCGGGATTAGTGTGTGCTTCACCTCACTGTGTGTTCACTGTGTGCTGAGTGTGTTTCACTAATTCACAGATTGGGATAAATGCAGAGACCAAATTTCCCTCACGTGATCAAAAGAGTACATATATATACTTATATACTTATATGCATGTGTGCGTGCATACATGCTGAGAGAATGATGTTCATGTTATGAGAATGTTCCAGAAGGCAGCCTACAGCCTGCATGTCGGAGAATAGTGAACGACAGCAAGAAGAGAGTGACAGAGTGGCAGAGAGAAAGAGGAAGAGCTAAGAAAAGAGGAAGAGTCTATGTGTAAAAAAAAGGTGGATTCATCATTGCAACAATAAAGAGATGAAGCACTTTATGAACAATACTATGTATAACTTGTTAACTGCACATGTGCATATGTATCGGTGAATTCTATATCCCAGTAAGCACAGAATGTCTGATCATCATCTCTGCCGACATGTCAAAAACATATTATGCAATGTCACAAAATCAAGGTGGAACATTTCCTGTCCCTGTGTGTGTGTGTGTGTGTGTGTGTGTGTGTTGGGGAAAACAATGATGGGACATTAATTTTCTTTCAGTTATACCTACAACACATTATGAGCCTGTGTTTCGGTAACTACGGTAACTCCGGTATGACAGTATTAACAATAAGAAGGCTACACGGAAATGTCAGAGGATGAGGATCATGTTTACACAAATTAGACATGCATGCACACACACCCACACACACAAACACACACACACACACACGTGCACGCACATGCACTCACTCACACGCACACACACAAGCCCACCAAATTATGTTGCTTCATGAAAATTGACTGAAATGATTGTTTGACGGTGAAATGTTATGATGAATGGCTTCTCATAGTGAATCAGTGTACTATACTATTTTGGGTGATTAAATGACTCCGATTGGATGAGCTGAAGGGGAGAGGAATGAAGTAGGCTTCTGATTGGACCGATTAGGAGAGTGTGGAGTGTAACTCACCCTCTGATTGGCCACACAGATGATGCGGGCGTAGCAGCAGATCATGAGGAAGATGAGGCTGAAGAGTGGCACATACCATCTGCAGAACACACACACACACACACACACACACACACACACACACACACACAGACAGAATAGCATAAGGGAAAATGACCATTATACAGTATGATCACTAAAACAGCTTCTGATGTCACACACTCTCTCTCTCACACACACACACGCCTAAGCATTCATATCCATTATCTGTGTCAAACAAGGGTGCGCACACTCACAAAAACAGAGTGTTCTGCTGTTATCTGTGTGTATCACTCTTATCCCATACTTTACACACACACACACATACAAACACAAACCAAAAACACAGACACACGCACGCACGCACACACCAAAAACACAGACACATGACGTATATGCCTCATGTTCTGTCCACAGAGAGGTAATAATTAATACTATACAGCTGCTACTACCCTACGAGTACAACCACACACACACAAAAGAAGATGTATACAAAAACACTTCCTATCTTAGATCATAAAATGTAATCAGTTAGGCCCCTGTACACATCTAGTGCAGTAATATATAAGCACAACAACAGGAGAACAGGGCAGATAGGGCTCACTACACACACACACACACACACACACACACTCTCAGGGGAGAAAAAGGCAGATAGGGCTCACTACATAACACCATGGGCTTCTGCACTTTAGGATTGAAAACAACAACATGTACACCTGACTCCAGGTAACCTCTCTGATAGATAGAGAAGGAGGGAACACACACACACACAGGGCATTCCAAAGATAGCTAAGATTCTAGAGGGCTGCCGTGTCTCTGTAAACTATGACAGATGATGCAACACACACAGAGACCAGTTTCACTCAGCTCCCTCTTCCTGTCCCCTCCTCTCTCTCTCTCTCTCTCTCTGTGTGTGTGTGAGATGCTCGCTCTCTCTCTCTCTCTCTCTCAACCTGTCTAGAAACACCCCCCCCCCCCTTTTCCATCTGTTTCAAACATCCAAACATATACAGCACACTCCACTCTCACTAACATGACTACACTATGCATCTGGACACTCCAGTGTAGAGAGAGACACTCCTGGATGTGAGATACGGGCAACCCGGATGACCAGCTACATTAGAGACGGACATACTCACATGCCAAACCTCCACGCCACATGGCTATCTGTGATCCAGCTAGAGAGAGAGAGAGAGAGAGAGAGAGAGAGAGAGAGAGAGAGAGAGAGAGAAAGAGAGAGAGAGTGAGAGAGAGGGAGAGAGAGTGAGAGAGAGAGAGAGAGATGAAGACACAGAGAGAAGTTAAATGACAGACAGAGAGCCAGAGGAGAGAAGAGTTATGAGATAACAAAGCTGTGATGGTGACCATGATGAGGTTGGTTATGACAACAGAGCCAAAAACAAATATAATAATCAACACAATGACCATGATGAAGATGAAGATGATGATGATACAAATATAATAATCAACACAATGGCCATGATGAAGATGATGATGACGATGATGATACAGATATAATAATCAACACAATGACCATGATGAAGATGATGATGACGATGATGATACAGATATAATAATCAACCCAATGACCATGATGAAGATGATGATGATGATGACGGAGATGAAGAAACATAGCAGTGACTCACCACCAGGCTCCGGCTGGTCCATAGTAGCCTAGAAAGAGAGGGAGGCTGGCCATGACCATGGGCACCCCCCAGGCCAGCAGGTGGTACGGTCTGGACCAGCCACAGAGGAGAAACCACATCATCGGGGGTGGGGGGGGGGGGGGGGTACAGATGGTGTGAATGGTTCATAGAGAGGTTTCTATGGGTGTGCGCTTGTTGTTTTGTAAATTAACAACTAAGTGGTCTTTCCTGCTAACGTGTTATTGTGTGTGTGTGTGTGTGTGTGTGAGAGAGATCTGCTTTGAGTGTGACCGGAATACTGTGTCGTGTGTCGTGTGTGTGTGTGTGTGTGCTCTTACATCTCATAGTGTTCGGTCCTGATCTCCTGAACCAGGTTGAGATAGAGATTGATTGTGATGAGACAAACCCAGGCCAAGGCACACCAGTCTGAAACACACACACAAACAGCAATATTAAAGAAATGAGACACTCACACACACAGCAATATTACAAAAATGACACACACACACACACACCAGTTTGATATACACACCAACCAAACAGTAACATTTCAGAAACCTTACAGCAACCTCATAGAAACATTAAAGACTTCATATTCACACAGCAGTTATACAACAAACGTACACCAAATGTCATCACACCTATCTTTGAGGTCACACAACTACACAATTCCTTTCTTTATGTAAGTCATAATAGTCAAACACACAACTACACACAAAGCAGCCTTACAACAACATCCACCTCAGTCAAATCACTGTGACATAACCATAACTCACCTTCCCATCCACCACCATGCAGAAATGTACAAAATAAACACTACATCACATAGCCTGACAGCAACACCCAATCCATCAACTGATATGAAACGGAGGGAGGGTGTGTGTGTGTGTGTGTGTGTGTGTGTGTGTGTGTGTGTGTGTGACAGCACCACTCAATCACCTGTCAACGGATATGAAATGGAGGGAGGGAGGGTGTGTGTGTGTGTGTGTGTGTGTGTGTGTGTGAGTGAGTGAGAGCACCACCCAATCACCCATCAACGGATATGTAGGAATCACACACATCACACAGAGAGATATGTAGGAATCACACACACATCACACAGAGAGATATGTAGGAATCTAACACACACACACACACACACACAACACACAGAGAGATATGTAGGAATCACACACACACACACAACACACATCACACAGAGAGATATAGGAATCACACACACACACCACACAGAGAGATATGTACAGTAGGAATCACACACACACCACACATCACACAGAGAGATATGTAGGAATCTAACACACAACACACATCACACAGAGAGATATGTAGGAATCACACACACAACACACAGAGAGATATGTAGGAATCACACACACACCACACAACACACATCACACAGAGAGATATCTAGGAATCACACACACACCACACAACACACATCACACAGAGAGATATGTAGGAATCACACACACACACCACACATCACACAGAGAGATATGTAGGAATCACACACACATCACACAGAGAGATATGTAGGAATCACACACACATCACACAGAGAGATATGTAGGAATCACACACAGACAGAGCTTTACTGCTGAATCATACTTTGGCATTTACAGTTCTCATCACAGAGTTGAATCACACACTTTGGATTATTGTGTGTGTGGGTGTGTGTGTGTAGATTTCTAATCGGACCGGAAGAGAATGAGAATGCAGGACAAATACCATGTTGCCTAATCACTGCATAACTCACATCCCAAACAAAACAGACCTCCCACACTGTTGTGGTTAAACAATGAAGACACACACACACACACACACACACACGGCTTGGGGAGACCGGGTGTGGCGGGCTGGCCCAGGTGTGGGGGGCTGGCCCAGGTGAAAGGGTAACACGTGGCAGTGGACAGGGTACCTACTCTGTGTGAGGTGTCAATGCCTCTGACTCCTCCCTTCATTTCAGTGAATAACAAGAATCTAGCGGAAAAAAGGCAGCTTTTGTGCACAGACCAGACCACCCACACTCTTTTAAACCCACCACTTTGCTTTATTTGACGACTAGAACTGTACACACTGGCCCATTCAACAAACTTTGAGCAAAATATTACTTATTATTATATGGGAATATCATAGCCATTTTGAGAAATGAATATGCATAATCATGCCCTGAAGAATATGTGTGGAGTGTTTCTCAAACTATGGGCCGCGGACCGAGGTTACTGCCGGTCCGCGGAGCCCTGCTCTGCTCCTGCAGCAGTCAAAGTCTGTGCCTCTGTCACACGTCCCCGACCCCTTGCCTTAACTTGTGTCAACATTCTAGAATTTTAAGCATTCCCGCCCGCATGAGCATTGTTCTCTGTCGGTCAGTTCATTCGCACGTACGAGACGAGAGTGGTCCAGTGTTTTTTACAGTCTGCCAGTTGGCCTAGTAAGCATGGCATGCTCAAAGCAAGCAAGTCTTGACTCTTTTTTTTGGGAAGAGGCCAGCATCTAACGATGCAGATTCAACCAATGTGTCAGAGGCAAAAAAACATCGCACATTCACACGAAATTACGACCCCACATACATTATAGTTTTTTTCAGTCGCTAACAAGCGTTTGTCTAACCAGTTGTCACATTTTCAAAACTCTAAACACAATTAGCACAGCATCAGTCTTTTGTGGCCATACCATTCACACATTTCATGTCGTTTTCACACAATATGCAGTCAGTGAACACATTTCCACAATGCTTACATTTTCTCAACAGACAAGCTATACCTCCCAACAAAACTATAGATTGTTTTTGTAGTATTTACGAATGTTAACACACAACATCCCACAATAGCAAACACAATATTAACACTGTATTCCTTAGATACACTATAAAAACCTCTGCTTCTGCTACCAAATGGTTTTATCCTAGGTGCATCGCCTTGGATAATATCAGATGCGATGTTGATGAAAACATGTGGCCTAACCCTGAAGATCGCAGAGATTAGATACAGTAATTGGTAACGCTTTAGAATAACATGTGCTTATTATGTATTAACAGTGCATAATAAGCAGTTAACAATTCATTACTAACAGTTAGTTAACTGTTGTTATCCTTTAATAACATTAACTAACGGTTAACATGCAGCTTTTTAAGTTACTTACAAGCATATTTGTTAACAGTTAACATGCAGCTTGTAAGTGTTAACAAGCTGCTTGTTAATGGTGTATAAGACAAAGAGGTGGATAACTAATACGCTTATAAGACCTTTCTTACCTATTTGTAGTACATTTTGCAGCCCCCCAATCTAAAGCGAGGACCATGTAGCCTATTCTACAAGCCCAACCTTCTATCTCTATATATCTACTGCATCTATCTAGTTTGTTTAAGCTGTGAGAAATGCACCTTCAAAATTGCTGCAGCGAGCAGGAATTGAACCCCGGTCTCCTGTGGCAAAGAGTGAAGTGCTACTGACTGAGCCACGTTCCTGTCTTTGAATGTAATGATCATCTTGATTCTATATTCTGTTAATGTTCTAGATCATACCATTATACCTTTTACAAATATGTTTCTGATAAAAAAAAAAAAGTGGCGTTTCATTTCCATAATCTTTGTTCAGTGAACAGTCAGTTTGTCAGCAGTCTAAAGATATTATCAGAGGGGGTTAATCAAGGATCTTTGATATTATGCCAGCTTTGTTTATAGTTTGGTTACATAGCAACCGAGAGTTAAAGACGACAAGTGGGTGCGTTCAATGTCGCAAACATAGGCGAATGTTCGCGATCGATTTGAAACCTTTGCCTTGAACAGAGGCGAACATTTGTGGTCTGTTGCTGCATCAATGTCAATGGGAGACTTGTGGAATTTTACCAAAAATTGGTCATTATGTCTTTCTGGATTTGTTGAGGGTTTTTGGGGAAAATTTGTAAACAAAATAACTTAATATCAGACCATGCTACTGTCAGTTACTGTCCAGTTGCTAGCGAATTAGCTAGCCGCCTATCTAAGGTAACATTTTAAATGGAGAAGTGTAATTTCTTTAAAATGACAACTAGATGAACAACATTACTGACATTAGTTAAAGTGGATAGTTTATACTCAAGTGAACTTGCAACAGTATATTAAGTTTAAGCAAAGCTCCTCAACTGCTAGTCACTTGTCAGCGCATAGCTGTGAACATCAATACTGTTACAGTAAAGTAGCCTAGTTTAGCTCAGTTAGTAGCAAATCACTCCAGGACTCAGGAGACCAGGGTTCAATTCCTGCTCACTGCAGCAATTTTGAAGGTGCATTTCGCACAGCTAAACCAAGCTAGACAGATAGATGCAGTAGAGATAGAAGGTTGGGCTTGTGGAGCTATAGGCTACATGGTCCTCGCTTTAGATTGGGGGGCTGCAAAATTTACTACAAATAAATAAGAAAGGTCTTATAAGCGTATTAGTTATCCACCTCTTTGTCTTATACAACATTAACAAGCATTAACAAGCTGCTTGTTAACACTTACAAGCTGCATGTTAGCTGTTAACAAATATGCTTGTAAGTCACTTAAAAGGCTGCTTATTAACACTTACAAGCGGCATGTTAACCGTTAGTTAATGTTATTAAAGGATAACAACAGTTAACTAACTGTTAGTAATAAATTGTTAACTGCTTATTATGCACTGTTAATACCTAATAAGCACATGTTATTCTAAAGCGTTACCCAGTAATTTTGTGTTTTTTTTTAGTTCCCCCCCTTTTTATCTGGGCTTTTTGCTGTTGTTTTTTGTTCAGAATGCTCTTGTGTGTTCCATGGATATTTTGTTCACTGTAAGCAAAACTGTAGAACTTTTTCTGTTCTATCATACTGTAAAAAGTATTTCTACTGTACCTCCTGTAGTAAACAGTAAAGGGAAAAAAACTGATTTGCTTTTTACTGGAATGCTTTTAAATGTGAACATTACATGTGGACATAGAACTGTATTTTGGGCACCAGCACATGGCGTAAAACTCTTTTTCACCCGCGGAAAGTTTAATTTGGTATTTTGCACGTTTATTTTTTAAACATTGCGCCCAGGGGTGTGGCAATTAACAACCTAGGGAGGGACCCGGCGCGTTGTCTAAAAATCCCTATCATACACCACCTAAACCTGAACAGAAGTCACTGGCGAGTTGTTCATATGCTATTTTAAGAGCGCATGTCAACAGTCATATTGGCAGGTGCACGTACCATCCTTCTATCATTCATGAACGCACACCAGCGCACGTCCATGCAAAGCATTACAAATTGCACGATTACAATGGGGAGCATAATTAGAATAAAGATATTACGAAATACTGTACATCTCATAATGAGTAGTTATTCACCATCATCTGCAAATTGGTAATGATGGTTAAAAGTGATTAGGGGAGAGGAAGAGACACGTATGGAGCACAGCTGAAGACGCACTGTCACGAGATATAAGCAACTCCTCTGCAGGATAAATGTTGTTTTATTCAGTCATTTGAGCAATATTAGGGTAAGTGTTGCTTTTTCCAACCTATGTTTTCGGTGGTAACCCATTGTCAGTCAATAGTGAAAGTAACTGCATATAACTGTCTTGTCGTTGACTGACTCCTTGGTGAAGTTAGTTTCACTTTGCCAATGAGTTTAAATAATAGACGAGTGCAAATGCGTGAAGGTGTCAGATGTCATTCTTATTGGTTTAAAATGATGTTACGCCCCAAACACACCCATATGACTGATTAAAAAACCTAGGAACACCTTGTTGCGCCATGCGCTCCACGTTTGATAACGAAACCCCTCCCAATGTGAACTGGACATCCTACTAAATTTTAATAGACTTTTGACGAGTGACGATGCACTTTAGAATGTCATGATAGGGCCCATACAGTTCCCAACCAAGAAATTTAGTGTAAAAACTGTGGATAGAGCATGTTTTGCATGCAAATACCTGTAAAACTAAAACATAAAAGTCTATGCAGTTTTTGTAATGTCAACAATCGCCAGTATTTTGAAACCTGGTGTACTTTGATTGACTGCATGTACCTTGTGAAGTGAAAACAAGTGTTATTCTTTGACAGAATAATTTCATTTTGAGTCAGATTTCTAGTGTTTTGGTAAAGTTTGTGTGTGCAGAGAAAGATGTGTTCTGTTTTGAAATGAAGAGTTAGTATATATTTAACAAAATGTGTTTTTGAGAAGAAAATTATCCATTTGACCAATTGTGTTTTGTAGGTGTGAGTCTGTGTTAAGAGTTTAGAAAAAGTATCTGAAATATGGGTACGCGCTTGTTAGCGATTGAAAAAAACTGTAAATTCAGTTTTATTTCCAGCGACAATTCCCCTCCAAAGCCAATCTGTTTCATTTGCCAAACAATGCTATGTAACGAGGCTATGAAACCATCCAAATTTCGCCGACACTTAGAAACAAAACATGCACATTTAAAAGACAAATCAGAGGATTTCTTTAAAAGACAAAGAGATGAATTGGCCAACCAAACTAAAGTACTGAAAAAGAATTTCACAGACAACAAAAAATTAGCAAAGGCATCATACATACTTTCACACCACATCTCAAAATGTCAGGCACCGTTCACAATGGGGGAAAGGCTATGCCTTCCGTAGTCAGTGCTTGTTCCGAGGTGTTGGGTCCAGCTGCTGCAGCAAAGGTAAGGGAGATCCCGTTGTCAAATGACACAGTCTGTCGTCGTGTTGCTGAAATGGCAGCAGACATTGAAGCCCAAATCCTTGAGAGGGCAAAGACATCTGACTGGTTTGCTATTCAGTTAGACGGGAGCACTGACGTATCCAACTCGGCCATGTTTCTGGTCTACATCAGGTATGCTCATGAAGGCCGGTTTTATGAGGATGTCTTGTGCTGCAAACGGGGTAAAGTGGTGAGCAGAGTGTATGAGCTCGCTGAAAAACGAAATCGAGGTGTTCTTGACCAATAAAAAGTCCACTCTTGCCGAACACCTGCGAAATCAGTCCTGGGTCATAAAATTAGCGTACCTCACTGACATTCTGGACCATTTTAACTTATTGAACCTGTCGAACCATGGCAGAGTGTGTGACATCTTTCAGGCCAATGACAAAATCATGGCCTTCAAAAAGAAGCTCGCTGTCTGGGCCGATAGGGTCAATAGGGGGGTTTATGACATGTTCAGCTGTGTGTCATCTCTTGTTGATGTGGGTGTGTGTCTGGGGCAGGTGTCAGCAGTTATCGTTCAGCACCTTACCAAAACACTGGATCACTTTGAGCAATACTTCCCCGCAAAATCCCATCTCTCGGAAAAGCAATGGATACTAGATCCATTTGCCAATCCAGAGATGAGCGATCTGCCACCAGTGATCCAGGATGAACTTTTGGAGTTCTCCTGCGATGCTGGTTTACAGTCCCGATTTGGCTGGCTTTCACTGTCCGAATTGTGGCGGTCATGCTCCAATGAATATCCCCGTCTTGTTGAGATGGCAATGAAAACATTGTTGCCTTTCCATTCAACATATCTGTGTGAGACAGCTTTTCTCACTTGACGGCAACAAAGACCAAATACAGAAACAGGCTGAACTCCGAAAACACCCTTAGAGTGGTCTTGTCATCATGTCTCCCTCGCTTCGACCTGCTAGTGGCGCGAAAGCAGGCACATCCGGCTCATTAGAATTTTTCTTTTAGATTTTTGCCGCTAAACCCTTGTGTTGTAGTTGTTTTAGTCAAAATAAAATAATTTTAAAAGGCAATAAAAAAAAGCATAACATTTAAAAAAAAAAAAAAAAAATCTGTGGGAAATAAGTTCATAGGTTGGCCTATTTGGCCATGATTTCAAATTCAGCCAATATTTCCCTGTTACAAGTTTCTTTATATAATTATTCTTATATAGGCATGATGATAATAATAACAATAATAATATTAACATTAATAATGATAATAGTAATACTAGTAAAAATAATAGTAGGCCTAACAATAATAATAATAATGATAATAATAATAATAATAATAATATTAATGATGATAACACTATACATCGGCTTATAAATAATAATGACTAATAACACTATATGTATATCTATACCTATCAAGTTTCTTTATAGACGTATTCTTATTAATAATAATAACAATAATAATAATAGTAGTAATGATAACACTATACATAGGCTTATAAATAATAATTATTATTATAAATAATAATAACTAATAACACTATAATGTATTTCTTTATATAGGCCTACCTATCTATCTATCTATCTATCTATCTATACACACATGATATATATATGTGTGTGTGTGTGTGTGAGTTTTGGGAGGGGTGGCGTAGGCCGCAGGGCCTTGCAACCCCAAACCCAGACATAACTGGGCCCCAGAACAAAAAAGTTTGAGAAAGGCTACAGTGGGCACAGCTATGCGCTAGCACACACACAGTGGGTATAGCTATGCGCTAACACACACACAGTGTAGCACACACACAGAGGGCATAGCTATGTGCTAACACACACACAGTGTAGCACACACACAGTGTAGCACACATACAGTGGGCATAGCTATGCGCTAGCACACATACAGTGTAGCACACATACAGTGTAGCACAGCTATGCGCTAGCACACATATAGTGGGCGCAGGTACGACTGGGGAACCATGGGCTAAACAGTTGTACACAGGTAAGATTAGAGAGCTATGGGCTAGACAGGTGTACACAGGTAAGATTAGAGAGCTATGGGCTAGACAGTTGTACACAGGTAAGATTAGAGAGCTATGGGCTAGACAGGTGTACACAGGTAAGATTGGGAAACTGTAGACTCAACAGGTGTGCCCAGGTAAGGCTGGCTGGCTGGCTGGAATGCCAGTCTTGACAGGTGTGTTTGGGTGAGGCGTACTGATGTAGCAGGAAGGTGTGTCAAACACACACACTCTGGGTTTCACACTACAACCTGGGAACAGAGTGCTCCCAAAACAGTGTCGCTAAGTGTGTGTGTGTGTGTGTGTGTGTGTGTGTGTGTGTGTGTGTGTGTGTAAACTCCTCCAATCAATTTAAGCAGAAAAGCCTAACAGAGCTGAGCTGCTCATCAAACTAAACAGGACATATAACAGACTGACTCTACACTGGTCTCCTCTGAGCTGAACTCTCCCCACTGTGGACAACAGTAACATCTCTCTCTATGCTAGTAGGATTCTGTGCTCAGAGTTAGAACTATGCAAGCACAGCAGGTATTCTACAGTAAAGGCTCAGAACCAGCGTACTGTGTAGGTGGTGTAAACGTTTGAATGGGAGTGCAAACAGGCCTGGGTTACATACAGGTTATGTAAGGGGTAATGGTAATGGGTGGAAACAGTGGTATAAGTAGGATAATGGACTTCACAGCGTTCGGTTATCAGAAATGAAGGCACGTTGAAGTCCATTATCCTGCTTATACCACTGTTGCCACTTGCGTTGTGTTCATTTGCTGTTATAATTTCAAGGTTTTAGATGCTAAAACTGTCTTGTTTGTAGAACTACTTCTTTCCGACACTTATCAACTAATTTCTTAACTTGCAGAGCAAACTACCGTTTCTAGTTCTTTATGGATGGTTGTTAGTTCCATCAGTTCCATCCAGTTGTTAGTTCCATCTCTCTCATTGTCAAGCGACAAGCGCAGTAGGCATTTAACTTTGCCTACTGCCATATAACTAAGCTAAAAGTCACCACAGTTTTATGCTACAATGTTGCTACATTCTGAATGTCTGTCAGAACGCTATTGTATAGCTCTAATGCAACGTGACAGTTCATTCAAACTTCATAACAAGTTCGGCAAATTAATATAATAGTGTGAAACTAACTGAAGCTACTTCATAGGTGTGCAATTAACAAATAATTGACGTTCTAAACATTGCATCACAATTGCATACATTACTATTAGTGACCTTTTGTCTGTCAGCAGCTGAGCTTTCATTCCAGTGCAGATGATAACGCAACATCATCTACTCAGTCTCACACACACACACACACACAGGCACACACACACCCTTTCAGGTGAAATGTTGCATAAGGAAATGTTGCATAAGGGATATAGCAGTCGCCTTATGTCATGGGAACAGAGTGCTGGTCTGTCCACCTGCCATCAATCACACACATAGAGACCCATACCTATGCATGCATGCACACACTTAGCAACCACAATCACAACACCCTCCTCACACACAAACAAACACACTGTTCTGCAGAAGATGTTTTTGTGTGTGTGTGTGTGTGTGTGTGTGTGTGTGTGTGTGTGTGTGTGTGTGTGTATGTGTGTGTGCGTGCGTGCGTGCGTGCGTGCGTGCGTGCGTGCATCAGTGATGGTGACTTACCAAAGTATGTGAGCCACCAGGCTTGAAAGTTACAAAGGGAACCTACAGGATGAGACTCGCCCTACGGAGAGAGAGAGAGAGAGAGAGAGAGAGAGATGAGTGAGGAAAGGAGGAAAAAACAAAACACCAGATAATTCCAGAACGAAATTGGTTATCGGTGTGTACAGGTTGGGAGCACATGGCAGTGTGTACAGGTTGGGAGCACATGGCAGTGTGTACAGGTTGGGAGCACATGGCAGTGTGTACAGGTTGGGAGCACATGGCAGTGTGTACAGGTTGGGAGCACATGGCAGTGTGTACAGGTTGGGAGCACATGGCAGTGTGTGTCTGTCTGGGGGGGGGGGGGGCAATACAACCCAGGCCAATACAGTGCAAATGCGGAAGTGTTTCTGCCCTGCTGGTGTGTGTCTGTGTGTGTGTGTGTGGTGGTGGTGGTGGGGGGGGGTGGTGGTGGTGGGGGGGGGGGGGGGGTGGTATATTGTATGTGTGTGCATATTCATGCGTGTGTATGTGCTGTGTGAAACTCACCATGACGTAGGCAACACTGTCAAAGAAGGCCGCCACCGTCAGGCTCACCACCATCTTCTGCAGAGACACAAACACAGAGGGAGTGAGCACAACAGCCCACCCAACCATACTGAGATCAGACGCCACACACACAACCATACTGAGATCAGACGCCATACACACAACCATACTGAGATCAGACGCCACACACACCCATACTGAGATCAGACGCCATACTGAGATCAGACGCCACACACACGTTGGCTCACTCAAGGACGCACACACCTTGATGTGTGTTCCCACTAACTTTGTGAGGGCTTAGGGCTGCCCCTCTGTAACATGGTGAAGTGCATGAGGGCTTCCTCACTGACTTTCTGAGCACTTTTCGTAAGTGGACATTTATGCAGACTTTACTCAAGGGATTTCCCAACAATTCATAGCATTGTGACAATTAACTGTATATATAAGGGTCTCAAACTCACTTATCAACGGATGTCAGGAGAATGAGATTTAGCTGTTGATAAACACAAATGCCCACATGCACATACACCACCGTGTACACACACATACACAGACACACAAACTGAAAATACACACAAACACGCTCGATGGTGTTTTAAGCCCCCAACATCGTCTTCCAGGCAGCGCCGGCACCTTCACCTTAAAGGCACCTAATCCTAACCCTAACCGTAGCGCCTTCCAGGCAGCGCTGTCTTGAAGACAATGTTTGGGGCTTAAGACACCAAGAAACCACAAACACACAAATAAATGTGCACACACAATCACATGCGCGCACACACACACCTTACCTGCGCCAAGGAGTTGTATCTGCGTAGCAGCCATATGACAAACAGCATGAATAGGCTACAGAGACAAACCAAGCAGAGAAATTATATTAATAATTTCCCACAACGCACTACAATTCCCACAGTGCACTATTAACACTGACAGGCAGAGATATCTGACTTGACATTCAGCCCAAATCCTTTCTGCTTCTAACTAATGGGGCCCCTTGTGCTGATCCAGTTCACTCATATTCTACAGCAGTGGTTTTCAGCTAGTGGTCCAGTTGACTCATATTCTACAGCAGTGGTTTCAGCTACATTTATCACTTTTATCCAAAGCGACAGCAATAGAAAAACAGTTGAACTACAGTGCAGCCAGTGGTCCATGGCATACTAATGGTCTGTGAAGGTAGTGTTGGTGGGCCCTGAGTATGCATTAAGAAATTACTGTGTGTCAGTAGGGGGGGGGGCGGTTAGTTAGGTTAGGGAAGACCCACCCCCAAACCCCACCCCTACCCCAATCAGCAAGACACCCTGCAGCAGTAAGTCAAAATATTCACGATTGTTGAAGGATTGTTGTTGCCACATAGAAGCATTGCATAGAAGACGTCTGGCTAAATTGCTATTAAATCCGCTTAGCATCGTGACCATGCTGCGCAAATTTGTTCAAAACTGCTGCATTGAAGTTAACTCTGCTAAGATCTTATAACAACATAGTAGGCTACATTGAAGAGACTAAACTAAGTTAAGTTATGCAATCAAGCAGTATCTCAAAGCTAACGTTAGAATACTGTTTGGATGTCGAATTTAGCATGCTTAGCCTACTTACAGCTGCTTGTCAATTTCGTTGAATGGCTCATTTTATTGACTCTGACACTGAATGTTTGCAAAATCCCGATGTAAATGGAAAAGTGTTTTCCAAAATTCAAAAGTGCTTGTCCCAAGGAGAAGTACGAACCTTTATTTTAACTATGTAGAAAACGTTATGAATTGCATCCACACATCAGCAGTCAGCTACCGCCACAAATTGAATCCAATTATGTGGGAAACACTGAATGCTAGTTTACTAGTTTTGTTTACTCATGGCAACAGTTGATATGGACGGAAAACTCGTGCTTTTAGCCTTCTCCCCTCTGAACGGTAAAGTGACACGCCCACTCCGGTTTGCAGGAAAAAACATAGACTGTATATATAGAACTATATATACAGTCTATGGAAAAAACAACTATTTTTTGCTTCAAGCTCCGAACCAAAGTGCCACGTTCCAAACCGTGTTTTGTTTGGTCAAAATGCTTCGACCGGTTCAAATATTGGTTCGCGAGGGGAAACGGAGCCGGTTTTCTGTTGGTGGAAAAGACCCATTTGTGGCCCTGAGCAGCCTACACACACACAAACACACACACACACAGACACACACACACAAACACACACACACACACAAGCATGTTACCAGGTACCACCCTTCATATTTGCCCTCCTTCCTCATAAATAACTACAAGAGAAAGAAGACCAGCAGACCAAGGTCATGACCTCTTAACATATGAGTCATATGTCAGAACTCCTCTACAGAAGACCAAGGTCATGACCTCTTAACATACGAGTCATATGTCAGAAAACCTCTACAGAAGACCAAGGTCATGACCTCTTAACATACGAGTCATATGTCAGAAAACCTCTACAGAAGACCAAGGTCATGACCTCTTAACTAAGCACTAGCCTGCATAGAGCAACAGGGTACTTACCAGCCAATCAGTGAGAAGGTCCCTGTGGCTCTCTTAACTGTCAGGATTACATCCTGCAAACACACAACCATAATTAGAAGAAAAGTGTGTGTGTGTGTGTGTGTGTGTGTGTGTGTGTGTGTGTAAAAAGGTATAGCTGCAAGTGCTTGCGTAAACTTGTGGGCGCGCGTGCGTGTGTAGCTGGACGGCTTAGGTCACATAGACAAGATGCCAGCACACACACAGACACACAAGCACACTTTCTGTAGTTCTGTATATAGACATATAGGAGGAATAGATCTGCTTGCTAATTGTACACATCACTTGATCTGATATTCCATTGAGGAACCATCATGTCAGCAACCATAATGTCAGGCTGTGCGTGTAATGTGTGGTCATCTTAAACTCATGCATTCGACTGTAATGAGTGCTTCAGGAACAATTCTCAGGCATCCGACTAAGACTGTAATTATGAGTGCTTCAGGAAAAATGTTCAGCTACTTCCTCTTACAGGGGATGGTGCAATATGTTATTTCCGCAAAGAACTAACCTGAATGTGCCGACACAACGCAGTCCACCCAAATAAGAATCTGCACATGTGAGAGTGTGCACAGCAGGGCAGGGGAAGGGGAGATACTAGCCTACACCAAAGGCTATCTGACATGTGTGTGTTTCAAGGACGATGTCTCTCAGGGGCATAGCACAAGATCCTGGGCCCCTGCATAGGCAGTCCTGATGGCCCCCATGTTCCTCAACCCAGGTAAAATATATTCCAGACTTTGCAAGGGCCCCCTCTCCCCTTGGGCTCCTATAATCATTAGTGGTTTCACGCCCAGTCCGACATCCTTGATGTATCTAGGGAATAGAAGGGCGGACAGTGGGACAAGACGCTGCCCTGTCCCGGTCGCCCTTCCTAAACTGAAATAGGTATCCTACGCTTCAATTCAACAATACCACAAACAACAGATAGACAACCGGTTTGGGGTAGGCCTGACCTACAGCCTTGTGTTTCAAACAAAACAAGTCGCTTTATCAAAAACGTAGTGGCTCGGCTCACTAGGCCTATCTGTCGCGTCAAAGTGCCTGCCTGCCTGTCGGGGCCCCGGGTCGGGATGATGGGTGGGAGTGAGGGCACGGGTTAAGAAATGTCGCTCAGCCACATTCCTTTGCTGTCAATAAATCTCTAAAAGGTTAACGTGATGTAAATAGATCTTTCCTCTAATGTCACGGATTTGCAAGCTCACTAATTATTATGAAGGGGCCCCTTGGTTTAATTCAGGTCTGTCAAATGTGTTAAAGTTCGCCTGGGTTCACTCCATGGCTATCCTCGCTTGAGACCGCAAAAACATGGCCAAGACGTACTGCCTATCGAGTCAATTCACCTGTAAAGTAAAACCGAGACCTGGATTTTCCGTCAGTAAAAGCTATGTGGTGATAGCATAACGTTGAAACCAAGATTACTTCTCTGCACCTCCATCATCGGGGAGCTTCGCTGGTTAGCTATGTTGTAGCTAACTGTTAACTTAGGTTGACAGCACGCAGCCTGCGAGGCACAAGCACTTTTTATAATGACCTACTTACACAGTGGTAGTCGTCAGGGTCTGTGGTGAAGAAAGTGCAGCGAGTGCTAACATTACTGGGCAAAGTGGAGCTTTCATGTTCCATATTTACTTCTAACTTTGCTACAACTGGTGTCTTTGTGTTTACACCATTCTTTCATCATGCGGAATCACATGCTAGGCTGACTCGCAACTACAGTGTCTGAAAAGGAACAAAAAGTACTGAAACGCATAATGCATGGTACTCTGGGCTCTAGCCTATAGGGGGGAAAACTGAAGTTGATATAATTCTCAATTTATGTGTACGTGTGGGTAATTTTGCTACGCCTTCTATCTGATAGGACAAAATGTTCTTATCAGACCGGAAGTTTTTCGAAAACCTGCATTCCACTTTTCTATGACAGCATTGTTGTGAGGGTGTTATCTCAGTGTGAGTGTGTTGGGAGGGACTGAAGCGGGGGAGTGTGTGTGTGTGTGTGTCTCTGGCGGGGTGGTGGTTACTTTTTACCTGAACTTTTTACCTTCAGTATGCCTATCAGGTTCACATTGACATGAACTGTCATGCATTAATGTGTAGGCTACACAAGCATGCAACTAGACAGAGATTCACACCTTTACCAAATAGTTTTCGGTATCCGGGTTCACCTATGGTCCTGCATTCATAAACAAATGCACACACACACACACACACACACACACACACACACACACACACACACACACACACACACACACACACACACACAGACACACACACACCAGGGGAGGAAATTTACTGTTTCATCTACCAGCCAGAAATAAATGGTAAAATTCACTCCTGTCAGGAGTGAAATTTCATTCCATGATGCACCTAATTTGACAGGTCTGGACTGCAGACAGGCCATTTAGCATCTGGACTCTATGGAGAAATAAATATGTGTAGAACTCATTTTGCCATTGTTGTCCTGAAATATTTAAGGTCCTCCCTGGAAAAGACATTGTCTGGATTGCAATATGTTGATCAAAACCTGTACATGTAGAATTGATTGTGCCTAGATGTGCAAAATGCCCAAAAGCTGTAGGCACTAATGCACCTCTATAATGTTGGGTTTCGAACTGAGCACTAAAACAAGTTGGATAGGTTGCATAGTTGGGAGGCCCTCTGCTCTTTAGCCCAGATGAATCCATGATTTCCAACAATGATTTCAAATTTTGATTGGTCTAACCTTTTTCCACAAGCTCAGGCCCAGATAAGACAGTGGTATTTCTGTATCATGTTTAAATACAATGTTGGCCGTTGCATGGTAAAGTTTACTCTAACATTTCTGAACTGAGTATCAAACTGTGCTCATAGACAATGATTATCAGAACAATGATTTTATTTACAGAAACAATGATTTTATTTACAGAAGCAGGTCTGATGAGGTGCCGTCTAGGTCCAAAAGACCACGGCCATCCAGTATTGTTTTTCAACTCTATCCCTTGTTTGTATTTTTCTGGTTTCTCTGAATATTTTAATGATATTGTACTGTAGATTATGAAATCCTTACCTCACAATTTAATGTTAAGAAGCATAAAATTGTTTCATAATTTGTCCACACAGGTTTACACAGAGTAATGAATACCTCTGGGATGATATTCTTCCATACTCAACCATGTTGCCAGTTACCTAATTCGTTGTGAAATATTCCTCTTTCCTCTTAAACGTATTGCTGGTATCAAATTAAAAATGAATATATTGTATATTTTCCACAAAATACTTAAATTCTTACTTTTCAATATTTGATATGTTGTCTGTCCTTTTTGCAGATTACATGCTGTTTTCATTTGCATTTTATACAATGTCCAAACTTTTTCTGATTTGGAGTTGTATATTGAACTGGAGGGCCTTGCATTAATCCCTCTCTTCAAAACCGATGGTCATTCTAAGGGTGTGCCAATGTACACCCTTACACACACACACACACACACACCACCCAAACAACCTGCTTATATTGCACTCAGAGCTCTCGATTACCAACTGCCATCAGACGTGCCTAATCTGACTATTATGGCTTTTGGTTTCTGCCTCTGGTGAGTCAGATTTCCATATCATATCTTGTTTTGCAAACAAGCACATTTGCACGCACACACACTCACACACACACACACACACACAAAGGGAGAGAGAGAAAAACAGAGCAATCCCAGTGTTTTGATGTTGGACTGTGTCGTCAGTATGTGATAAGACTGATATGCATGTTGCCATTATCTAATAATCTCACTTCCTATCTAAGACTGAACAGGTTTTACAGTAAAAAGAAGACTTCACACACACACTACTTATTTAAGACCGAACAGGGTTTAAAAAGAACACACACACACACACACACACACACACACTGAAATATACATGAAATACACTTCTATGAGGCAAATCATGTTTCATCTGTAGGAATTAGTGCTGTTTATCAAACCACACCAGCTGTGTGGCTGAAGGGATTCATCTGAAGGGCACCACAAGCACTGGCCCTCAGTCTCTGCATCAGATCACATGAACTGCTGTGATATGTGCATGTATAACGTGCAGGTAAACAGAATAATACAGTTTTTTCTGAATGCTTAAACACAACCGTGATTCTTATAGCAATTTCTAAAACTATTAATACTTACAGCAAAACCACTCACTGAGTTCGCAAAACTAAAAGCACAAACACTGCTTTGCACTCAGTTTGCAATTTTGTAACACACACTTTGCACAACTGTAGGCGTAAAATAGTGAATTTTATTACAACTTTTCACCACGATATGGCAGTTTAAGTCCGCTTGATACTGTAAGGCGTAAGCCATTGGTTTCCAAAGGAGATTTTATTTGTGTCGCCAGCATAGCCTATTGACAATTTATGTTGTAAATAGGCCTACCTTATAAGCCTACCTGTAGCTTAGGGAAGCTAACAGCTTTCTATTAGGATCTAGTTTGTTACAGTTTTGAGTATAGGGAGAACCGGCCCTGTGTGTGTGTGTGTGTGTGTGTGTACAGTTCGCCATACTGTGTTTGTGTGTGTGTATGTGTGTGGGTGTGTGTTTGTGTGCGTGTGTGTGTGTGTGCGTGTGTGTGTGTGCACAGTGCGCCATACCGGTCTCATTTCTACAGGATGCTTCTCTTAAACACTTTATTTTCACTTTAGTTTTAGACTACCTGTTTGATTATTAGATTACTACCTGTTTGATTACAGTTTTTTCTGAATGCTTAAGCACATTTTTTGTAACTATGGCTTTTTTTGCAAAACTCTACACACAAATGGCAAAACCTCTCACCCAATCAGCAAAACATTGTAGTTCTCTTGCAAAAGCTAACACACCTTGCTTAACTCTTCACACCTTCGTAAAAATGGTGTTTTCATATCAAACAGTAAACACAAGCCATCACAATAATAAGCACACAATGTGCCAACTACACACTAATGGTATAAATAAAAAACACATCTGGCTTTTGCTTTCTCTGTGCACAAGGTAGGCTATGTCAGTTTGAGGTAATACTTTTGTCATAGTTCTGTAAGGGATCCAAACATCAAGTATTAGTGTTTATTTAGACACATCAAAACAAACACAAGTGTTTTTTTCCAAGTCAAAACACAAAATAGTAATTTCACAGAGAAAAACAAAAAAATCAGTCTACATCGTGTCGTCTCTCTGGGTCCGGCCACAAAATTTACAGTTTTTTCTGATTGCTTAAGCACATTTTTTGTAACTATGGCTTTTTTTGCAAAACTCTACACACAAATGGCAAAACCTCTCACCCAATCAGCAAAACATTGTAGTTCTCTTGCAAAAGCTAACACACCTTGCTTAACTCTTCACAACTTCGTAAAAATGGTGTTTTCGTATCTAACAGTAAACACAAGCCATCACAATAGTAAGCACACAATGTGCCAACAACACACTGATGGTATGAATAAAAAACACATCTGGCTTTTGCTTTCTCTGTGCACAAGGTAGACTAAGTCAGTTTGAGGTCATACTTTTGTCATAGTTCTGTAAACATACAGGGATCCCAACTTCAAGTACTAGTGTTTATTTACACACATCAAAACAAACACAAGTGTGTTTTTCCAAGTCAAAACACAAAATAGCATTTCACTGAGACAAAACAAATCAGTCTACATCGGGTCGTCTCTCTCAAAATTCTGTCTACATCACATGCAATGTCCTAGTCCAAGGCACCGGGAAAAATATATTCTGGAATGCCGTATCCAGGCCTGACATGACAATATCCCCACATGTAGACTGTTTTTTTGTCTGTGAAGTGAACTAATTATCTAAAACAGTTTTCACATGAGAAAGTGTGCCAGACAGCAAAATAGTGTAAATAATAGCCATACATGTGTATAGATTTGCTAGGAGTGTGTTGATCATTTGGAAATTGAGTGTAAAGCACAAGTTGTGTTTACAGTTCCGCAAAAAGAGTGCTGTGCAGTGAATTGTGCCTACAGTTGTGCAAAGTGTGTGTTACAAAATTGCAAACTGAGTGCTAAGCAGTGTTTGTGCTTTTAGTTTTGCGAACTCAGTGAGTGGTTTTGCTATAAGTATTAATAGTTTTAGAAATTGTGCTATAAGAATCACAGTTGTGTTTAAGCATTCAGAAAAAACTGTAAAATCATAAGATTTGACTATTTTAGTCTCTGACTGAAGACTATTTTAGAACACAACCACAATACTGCACACAATAAAATAGTCAGCAAAGCTGTTATCAGTTTTCAAAAACTTTTATTTTCAGTGAAAAACAACATTATGGAAAATCCTTATGGACACACAGACAACATGAAACAAATATTTATACAACACACAGACAACATGAAACAAATATTTATACAACAATTATATTTTAGCACACATTTTCTAGGTAATGCCAGAATCTCATGGGTCTCATCATAGTTCTGTGGGATTCTCAGAGGGCTCCAGATCATAGATTCTCAAGTGGGTCAGATCACAGGCCGGCGTACTGTAAACACACCAGCCATCTCTTTAACACACATCACTTAGACACACACTCTTACATTCACATGTGGATCATTAACAGATTTCAGTTACACTGCCTTCCATGGTTAGAGGAGGAACAGTGGAGACATGACATGGCAGGTGAAGTTTTTCCTGGATGAGCAGTAGGCAGCAGTTAGGCCTACTGCAGTTCTCCTTAGTGCACCCATTCACTCACACACTCTTGCAGGGTACACTAAGCACATACACACACTTGCACAAAATAATGCCTGCCAATTAAATCAGTGTTAGGGCTTCATATGACATCAGTCTTCAGCACCACTTAGTCCAAAAGTAATAGTTTAACAACAAAACATAGTCCTCAGACATACATCATATATTATTATTAAGAATAAATATCATAACAAAGCCATGGCTTGTCATTTGTCAAACGGAAATAAACGGAATCAGTGCAAATCTTGAAAGTATTTGAGGTGTCACTGAGTTCCCGCTACGTCGGCCATGGACAAAAGTTATTGTCTCTTGACGCGGGGGCGGAGTAGAAGTGGAAAACAGTCTCTTATTCTTCTCTCGTTCTCTTCTTTCTTTGAGAACTCTTTGCGGAACATCTCATGTTTTTAAAAAGGTTCAACTCTTCTCCGCGTTGTGCTGTGCGAAGGTGGTCATGGTCGAACGTTCAAGCAGCAGGTGGAAGTGCGCGTGCGATAATGGCTTCTCACTGGCCCCAGCCCGCGATGCCAATCTCCTGCTTGTAGCGGTGGGTCAAATCGTTGGCCTGGTGTGTGAGTTTTGACAGCACCCCGTGCAAGCCCTTCAGATGGAACCGGAACAGCTGCTCCAGGTCAACCTCTTCGCTCGTTTCGTTGTCGTTGGCGCGGGGGGCTTCTTGTGCGAAGCACTCTTTCTCCTTGCGTCGCAGCTCATCCGCGCGCCCCAGAACTCCCCACTCGATGTCGTTGCGGATTGACTTGAGCTGCGTGTAGTAGCTGAACATGTCGGCCTCGGCGTCCCGCAGGTAGCTCCCGGGCGCGCTCACCTCCGGCTCCTTCTCGTGCTCCAGCGGCACGTCACGCAGCAAGCTGGGCACCATCACCGTCTGGTCCATGTTGTTCACGGCGCCGATGAAGCGGTTCATGGCGTTCAGCAGAGAGTTCTTCTGGGTGTAGGTGTCCGTGATGCGCATCATTTTGACAGACTATGCGTTGTTAACAAACTCAGGAAAGATAAAATAAAAGGAATGTAGTAGTCTTCAAGTTCAGCAAACAGGAAAAAAATCGATGCGTATAGTTATTGGTCCTGTCAGGTTCAAGTTTTAGTTTCGTTCGAGGAGTCTTGCGTTATTTTCTCCCGGTTTACTTTCAAGCTTGTTCTGGCTTGATCTATGTCCCACGCCGTTCTTATAGCCTTGGCGGTTTCGTGCGCAAGGGCGTGTCTGCAACCTGTTGGTCCGGGTTGATTTGTCCTGCGGGTAAAGCCGGATTCCAGGGATGGCACAGAAACGGCGAAACTCTGAGCACGTCCCTCTCTTGTGTAGACTCAATACTAGACTCAAACAAGCAAAACACAGAAAGAATGTTCGATTCCACAATGTGGAGACCTACATATGTCAACAATAAACTTACAGCCTCTTGAAGTTGTCATGTGGAGGCAGGAACCTCGCATATTAATGATTGCATTAGGCCTACATTATGTTCATGTTCATAATTTCGTACATGACAGGATTACAAAGAGGAAGTCAAAGTATGGTGACACAGATGTTGATGGTGAGAATGAAAATGAAATAATCTTTGGTTGGTGTTTATGTTTCTTGTAGTGATTTCTTATTTTGGTTTCTGTAGGTTGGATAAATGTGGGACATTTTTTGCTTTTCGATTTTATGTAGTAGGCTATATTAAGCTACAATGCGAAGGCAACACATTAAATCCACATCCAATTTTGATCAAAGGGCCCTACAGCTTTGGTTTTCCCATAGTCCCACTGACATTCATTAGTTTGGGGAAGAGCCGCAACCACTGGAGCCAGGTGTCCTGCATTAGGCAGTGTCCCACATTACATCACTTTAGCAAGTTTCTTGTAGTGATTTATTTTTTATCTTTCTTGTGAATTAATGTATGTTTGCGTTGTTCATCCCTGCACACACACACGGACTCGAATCCGCGAAACAGCAGCACCTCCAATCGGGAGTTGAGCGTGCAGACAATCGAGCTAAAACCCCAGGCTTCTAGCTTTCATGCCAGCAGGACTCTTGAGGCGTCGGAGAGTGAGGTTTACCAACATTTCACACGCACACAGCTAAGCTAGCTGGCATCCGTTACACTCACCCCCCTAAACCTCACTCCTGATCCGTGTCACGGCATCAATGTAACCGTAACAGTAAAATGTGACCGAGGTTTAGGCCTGTGCCTGCGGACCTTAACGAGTTGCACAACCCATGCAGGGTAATTCAGACATGGCCACACTCTGTGTGTTGAGCTGTTGACTGTGTCTGTGCATTATGGGACAACACTGATATGCTTGTTGCCTTTATCCAACAACATCCCTTCCTATCTAAGACCATACAGGATTTACAATGAACACTACACACACACACACACACACACACACACACACACACACACACAAATAAACACACATACAAATACACACACACACACACACACTCAGACACACACTCAGACACACACTCACACACATACACACACACACACACACACACACACACACACACACAAATAAACACACATACAAACACACACACACACACACACACACTCAGACACACACACACACACACACACACACAAATAAACACACATACAAATCAGAGTTTCCGCTAGAAAAAAATGGTGATCAAAGTGACCGGCAGAGGTTTCGTTTTCCGGACATTTTGATGATATGCCGGTCAAATATCTTATTATCGCTTCTTAATTAGTCAAGTTGAGGAAAACTGGAGACAGGCTATGTAGCTTAAAGAACGACATAATCAGGCTGAATAGAATGCAACATGTTCATTAGCCTAACTTACGTAAACATGCCTAACAAGATCTAGCCAGTATCTATGTTTTCATTAACAGCAAGAGTCCGCTTTGTTCATTGTTTTAAAAAGGCTACTTTGTTTGTTGCTGCTACCCACGTTATCTCCAGTGGGAACTGATTAACTTGCACAGATGCGCAAACACAAGAATGAGCGCTCACACCACTAAGGCTATAATTTATTTGATAACAATAAATTAAGAAATGTTTCCTATTCTGGGAAATGTTTAGTTTATTTTTCTTTCGGTCCGTGGTTCAATGATACCGTTTAATTGTGCGCGGACCAGCAATCTCCTCGTCGAGGAGGCCCTAACCCTGCAGATTATAGACATAGAAAGCATAGGTCTACTGTATGCTTTGGGTACAGAACACATGTTGCATGTCCAGTGTACACAGAGAATGACAGTGTTTTGGAGAGGCTGCAACCCCGCAACTCCACTTCCAACGTCATGATTCCGACAGATACGCCCGACACTTCTGCTTTTTATCTGGTGGTGGTGGAGTTGACCGGACATCTGAGGCTTCAGGCGTTACCAATTTATCATCATCCATCGCGTCTGGCCTCTGAAAAAACTTTTAAGGCTAGTCTGCCTGGCCTGGCCATGTTTGAATCGCCTCACTCATTTGTTCGTTGTTTAACATGGACGTTTTAACCGTGCGCCTCCTATTTGAAATGTTTCCTATTTGAAATGCAGCATAGGCTATGCGTGTTGTTTAATAGCTTTCAAACGGTAGAGCCTGTACATTTAAAAACATAGCCAGATGACGGATTGCTTAGGCTTACATTTTAAGGCTTATTCTCAAATTCAGATTGCGTTAGGGGGACGTGATTATTAGCCAATTTCAATCGGACAATTTGACCGGAGAGATTTAATTTTGTCGGACATTTCATTTTTTCCCGGCCAATGACAACCCATGAAACATATGAAATATACATGAAACATATTGTCCTATGAAACAAACCATTTTCCATCTGTAGGAAGTCATCTGTAAGGGCAGATGTACAAAGGAAGTGTAATTAGCAGCTTGGTCACTCTGCAGGAAGTGCCCGCTGTGCCTTGTCACACTGTGGAAGTCTCCTCGTCAGGAAAACAGCGCTCATCACCACCCTGCAACAGTCATCTGTGCTGCCCACAACTCAATTAGATTAGATTAGAGAACGTATTTGCCATTTGTACACACTCAGACAACTGGGATTTGTACACACTCAGACAACTGGGATTTGTACACGCTCAGGCTATTGAAACACACTTAGCACACAGTGAACACAGAGAGTTGAAGCACACACTAACCTGGAGCAGTGAGAGCCTTGCTACAGCGGCGCTCGGGGAGCAGTGAGGGGTTAGGTGCCTTGCTCAAGGGCACTTCAGCCGTTCCTACTGGTCGGGGTTCGAACCGGCAACCCTCCGGTTACAAGTCCAAAGCGCTAACCAGGCCACGGCTGCCCTAGTTCGCCATACAGGTGTGTGTGAGTGTGCGCCATACAGGTGTGTGTGTGTGTGTGTACAGTTCACCATACTGTGTGTGTGTGTGTGCGTGTGTGTGTGTGTGCGTGTGTGTGTGTGCACAGTTCGCCATACCGGTCTCATTTCTACAGGATGCTTCTCTTAAACACTTTATTTTCACTTTAGTTTTAGACTACCTGTTTGATTATTAGATTACTACCTGTTTGATTAAAATCATCACATTTGACTATTTTAGTCTATGACTGAAGACTATTTCAGAACACAACCACAATACTGCACACAATAAAATAGCCAGCAAAGCTGTTATCAGTTTTCAAAAACTTTTATTTTCAGTGAAAAACAACATATGGAAAAATCCTTATGGACACACAGACAACATGAAACAAATATTTATAGGCCTATAACACACAGACAACATGAAACAAATATTTATACAACAATTATATTTTAGCACACATTTTCTAGGTGATGCCAGAATCTCATGGGCCTCATCATAGTTCTGTGGGATTCTCAGAGGGCTCCAGATCATAGATTCTCAAGTGGGTCAGATCACAGGCCAGCGTACTGTAAACACACCAGCCATCTCTTTAACACACATCACTTAGACACACACTCTTACATTCACATGTGGATCATTCACAGATTTCAGTTACACTGCCTTCCATGGTTAGAGGAGGAACAGTGGAGACATGACATGGCAGGTGAAGTTTTTCCTGGATGAGCAGTAGGCAGCAGTTAGGCCTACTGCAGTTCTCCTTAGTGCACCCACTCACTCACATACTCTTGCAGGGTACACTAATCACATACACACACTTGCACAAAATAATGCCTGCCAATTAAATCAGTGTTAGGGCTTCATATGACATCAGTCTTCAGCACCACTTAGTCCAAAAGTAATAGTTTAACAACAAAACATAGTCCTCAGACATACATCATATATTATTATTAAGAATAAATATCATCACAAAGCCATGGCTTGTCATTTGTCAAATGGAAATAAACGGAATCAGTGCAAATTTTGAAAGTATTTGAGGTGTCACTGAGTTCCCGCTACCTCGGCCATGGACAAAAGTTATTGTCTCTTGACGCGGGGGCGGAGTAGAAGTGGAAAACAGTCTCTTATTCTTCTCTCGTTCTCTTCTTTCTTTGAGAACTCTTTGCGGAACATCTCATGTTTTTAAAAAGGTTCAACTCTTCTCCGCGTTGTGCTGTGCGAAGGTGGTCATGGTCGAACGTTCAAGCAGCAGGTGGAAGTGCGCGTGCGAGAATGGCTTCTCACTGGCCCCAGCCCGCGATGCCAATCTCCTGCTTGTAGCGGTGGGTCAAATCGTTGGCCTGGTGTGTGAGTTTTGACAGCACCCCGTGCAAGCCCTTCAGATGGAACCGGAACAGCTGCTCCAGGTCCACCTCTTCGCTCGTTTCGTTGTCGTTGGCGCGGGGGGCTTCTTGTGCGAAGCTCTCTTTCTCCTTGCGTCGCAGCTCATCCGCGCGCCCCAGAACTCCCCACTCGATGTCGTTGCGGATTGACTTGAGCTGCGTGTAGTAGCTGAACATGTCGGCCTCAGCGTCCCGCAGGTAGCTCCCGGGCGCGCTCACCTCCGGCTCCTTCTCGTGCTCCAGCGGCACGTCACGCAGCAAGCTGGGCACCATCACCGTCTGGTCCATGTTGTTCACGGCGCCGATGAAGCGGTTCATGGCGTTCAGCAGAGAGTTCTTCTGGGTGTAGGTGTCCGTGATGCGCATCATTTTGACAGACTATGCGTTGTTAACAAATTTAGGAAAGATTAAATAAAAGGAATGTAGAAGTCTTCAAGTTCAGCAAACAGGAAAAAAATCGATGCGTATAGTTATTGGTCCTGTCAGGTTTAAGTTTTAGTTTCTTCGGGGAGTCTTGCGTTATTTTCTCCCGGTTTACTTTCAAGCTTGTTCTGGCTATCTATGTCCCACGCGGTTCTTATATAGCCTTGGCGGTTTCGTGCGCAAGGGCGTGTCTGCAACCTGTTGGCCCAGGTTGATTTGTCCTGCGGGTAAAACTGGATTCCAAGCATGACACAGAAACGGCGAGACTCTGAGCACGTCCATCTTGGGTAGACCAGCGGCTGAATACTAGACTCAAACCAGCAAAACACAGAAAGAATGTCCAATTACATAATGTGGAGACCTACATATGTAAGCAATAAACTTAGAGCTGTCTCTTGAAGTTGTCATGGGGAGGAAGGAACAGTTCAGCAGTAGCCTATTTCTGCTTACCAAGTTCACGCACGTACACTCCTCTAATGGTGAAATTAATTTTGTGCTTGTACTGTGAGTTGTCTGTCCGTCTGTCTTTTCTTTGTGTTTGTACATACCAAAATATGTAAACCACAAATATGAGGTAAAATCTTCCTGTCAGTCAGAGTTTCCGCTAGAAAAAAATGGTGCCGGTGAAACCGGCAGAAGTTTCTTTTTCCGGACATTTTGATGATATGCCGGTCAAATATCCTATTATTCCTTCTTAATTAGTCAAATTGAGGAAAACTGGAGACAGGCTATGTAGCTTAAAGAATAACATAATCAGGCTGAATAGAATGCAACATGTTCATTAGCCTAACTTAAACATGCCTAACAAGATCTAGCCAGTATCTTTTCATGGACAGCAAGAGTCCGCTTCGTTCGTTGTTTGTTGCGTTATCTCCAGTGGTGACTGTTTAACTTACACAGATGCGCACATACAAGAATGAGCGCTCACACCACTACCCCCTAATGCTATGCCTCTTTATTTGATAATAATAAATTAAGAAATGTTTCCTTTTCTGGGAAATGTTTAGTTTCTTTTTCTTTCGGCCGTTTCTTTCAATGATTTAATTGTGCCAGAAATTATCCGCGGACCAGCAATCTCCTCGTCGAGGAGGCCCTAACCCTGCAGATCAGACAGAGAATGTATAGGCCTACTGTATGCTTTGGGTAAAGAACACTTTGCATGTCCAGTGTACACGGAGAATGACAGTGTCTTGGAACGGCCGCACCCCCCGCAACTCCACTTCCAATGTCACTGATTCCGACGGATACGCCCGACACTTCTGCTTTTTATCTGGTGGTGGTGGAGTTGACCGGACATCTGAGGCTTCAGACGTTACCAATTTATCATCATCCATCGCGTCTGGCCTCTGAAAAAGCTTTTAAGGCTAGTCTGCCTGGGCCTGGCCATGTTTGAACCGCCTCACTCATTTGTTCGTTGTTTAACATGGACGTTTTAAGCCGCGTGCGCTTACTATTTGAAATGCAGCATAGGCTATGCGTGTTGTTTAATAGCTTACTTTTCAAACGGTAGAGCCTGTTCATTTAAAAACATAGCTAGAGGACGTATAATATAGGCTTACATATTAAGGCTTATTCTCAAATTCAGATTGCGTTAAGGGAACGGGATTATTAGCCAATTTCAATCGGACAATTTGATCGGAGAGATTTAATTTTGTCGGACATTTCATTTTTTTCCCGACCATTGTCCGGTAATTACCGGACAACGGAAACCCTGCTGTCAGTATCTAACATTCTGTTCTGTTATGAGCGATACTTGGGTGTGGCGATGAATATTAATGTATATGCCATCGGCCCACAGCACAGTGAGGCGAACATCCAATCAGATGCTCTACTGGCTTTATTTAGGCGGGACTAAAGAGATTTTGACCTATCAGTGTATTAGTTCTGCCAACTTGCCATAACCTCAACCTCGGAATCAGAGGAGGGCATTGTACGTTTCTTGCAAGATGCGTATCTACATTCCTTTAAATGTGGAGACACTGTTTATGTTATGATACCTACTCGTTTGTTAAGAAGATATGTGTGTTTTGCAAACACAATGTTGATGTTCAAATTGTATTTAAAAGTTGAAATATTTTGATGCATGTAAAGATTAATATCATAGGCTACATATCCTATGAAGATATTAGGCATGGACACAAGCCAAGTGCATGGAAGTCAAAGTCTGAATGCGGTTTTATCTACACTGCTTTCTACAAACACACAACAGTAAACAGTAAATAAATAAATAAATAAATAAATAAATGAAGAAAGCAGAAAGGAGATGTTTACACAACTCCTTTGCTCCATGGCCCATGTCTTGTGTTAGAGAGGCTGTTGTGGTGATTCATGTGAGGTGGTGGTGTAGGTCACATGGCCCATGTCTTGTGTTAGAGAGGCTGTTGTGGTGATTCGTGTGAGGTGGTGGTGTAGGTCACTGGCTGTCACAGAGTGAGCTGAGCACAGTGCTGACCTCGGCGTTTTTTTCCACAACTAAACAATTTGGGTGAGCCAGTGTGGGAAAGAGCCGAGCTAATATCACCTCTGTGGTAACCCTGACTACCCGACACACAACATACCTCTTCCCCTCCCTTTCTCTTTTGCTCTTTCTCTTTCTCTCTCTCTCTCTCTCTCTCTCTCTCTCTCTCTCTCTCTCCCTGTCACACACACACACACACACACACACACACACACACACATACATACACACACAGAGAGACACAGACACACAGACACACACACACACACACACACACACACACACACACACACACACACCAACAAACACAACACAGACATGCACACACACACATACACATACACACCAACAAACACAACACAGACATGCACACAAGCACACACACACAAACACACACATGCACACAAGGTAGGCCTATACACGCAGACCAAAAACATTCTTCATACCCAGTCATCAAAACTGCTATCACCATATTTGGATTTCCGAATATCTTCATGAATAGCAAAGAACACAGCAAGGAGCAACACACACGGACAGACACACACACACACACAGACACACACACACACTTTGACACACTGAGAGCACAGTTTATCTTAATGACATTGATTGGGTGGAATGTAAGTAAAGAATGGGGCAGGGAGGGAGAAACCTGTTTGTCTTCTCTTTCTTTTCTCCTCTATCTGTTCATCTCTCTCTCTCTCTCTCTCTCTCTTCATTTGCACTTCCCTTTCATAGCTTTTCTCAGAACTACTAAATGGACATGCTGCGGTTCAATTGGTTCTGGGCAAAGAATCGTGCCAACAGTTTCTGAGGAGTTCCTCAGTACTACAAGCATTATTATATAGAGAAATCACATGTTTATTTAGCATCAAGGACCTCTGCACAAATACACACACACACACACACACACACACACACACACACACACACACACACACACACTTTGACACAATGAGAGCACAGTTCATCTTACAGTTTTTGCCCATTGCTGTACATCACACACTATACTTTACAGTACAGTAGAGTAAATGCAGTAACACACAAATAAAACAAAAATATACCGTAAAAACAAAAATACATAAAAACAGGCTTAGATGTGGTGGACTCTGCCCAGCTTCTGTTATTGTCAGGCCATGATTTATTACATGATCCACCAAAGTTGCTCTAATATCATCTGAAATATTGTTCTGTGCATAGCCTCTTCCACCACCTCCTACTCCTCTCTCCATTTGTCTTCCTGTTGCTCTCCCTGCCTCCATGCTCGCAAAGTTCTCAAAATGGCTGAGGCCTATTTGTGGCTGGCTGATTGGTGTTCAGTTCTGTAAGTAAATATTTTCAAGGGTGTGTCTAAGTGTTTTCAATCACCCAATGTGTTTTGTATTTTGTCCCAAAGGTACCCATGACATTACATTTCTGAACAAAGAGTCTTTTGTATGATATAGTGTGTAGTGTGCAGGAGCAAGTGTGTTGCAGAATTGGAACTAAAGTGCAAAGCAGAGCTTTTGGTTAAGGTATGGTTACACTGTGTTTAAGGTATAGTAACAAAAGCTTGAAGTTTTGGTACTTTGGTCTAAGCATGTGTCTACAGGGCTCAAGCAATAGGCAAACACTATAATGACACTGATTGGGTGGAATGTAGAGAACAGGGCAGGGAGAGAGAAACCTGTTTGTTGTCTCTTTCTTTTCTCCTCTATCTATTCATCTCTCTCTCTCTCCCGCCATTCGCATCCCTCTTTCATAACTTTTCTCAGAGCTACTAAATGAGCATGCTCCGCTGCCCTGCTGGGCAGCCATGGCCTACTGGTTAGGGCTTCAGGCTTGAAACTGAAGGGTTGCCGGTTCGATCCCCAAAAAACTATGGGTGGGGGAAGTGTCTCTCATCCACTGCTGAAGTGGCCTTGAGCAAGGCACCTAACCCCTCACTGCTCCCCAAGCACCACTGTAGCAAGGCTGTGTGCTTCACCTCACTGTGTGCTCTGTGTGTTTCACTAATTCACAGATGGGATAAATGCAAAGACCAAATTCCTTGTATATAAGTATAATTGGCCTATAAACCTGCAGTTCAATTGGTTCTGGGCAAAGCATCGTGCCAACAGTTTCTGAGGAGTTCCTCAGTACTACAAGCATTATAGAGAAATCACATGTTTATTTAGCATCAAGGACCTCTGCACAAATACACACACACACACACACACACACACACACACACACACACGCACACAAACACGCATGCACACACCACACACTCCGCACACACGCCGCACACACCACACATGCCGCACACACACACTTTCGGTAATATTTTACTTAAAAGTATCTACATAAGAGTGACATGACAAAAACCGAATGACACTCGACAAGCGAGTGACAGAAGTGTTATGTTGTTATCTTGTTTATAATGTTTATGATACGTTTGTGACAGTGTCATGTCACTCTTATGTAGATACCTTCAAGTAAAGTGTAACCACGCTTTCCTTCACAAACATCCTGAGGGGCATGAGCTCCAGAAGTGGCTCACTGACTTTGGGAATATGAGACACTGTAACGAGATGTGATGATGCGTCACTGACTTTGGGAATATGAGACACTGTAACGAGATGTGATGATGTGTGTTCTGTCTCAGAACTGTTTGTGCTGATGTTCAGATCTGTGTATGTCTCTCTCTCTCTCTGTATCTATCTCTATCTCTCGCTCTCTTTCACACACACATACACATTCGCGCACACACACACAGGCATAGGCACACACACACACACAAACACACACACAAGTTATCAAATTTCTTTGCTTTTTCCAAAGAAAATATATTGTATATTTGATTGTTATATTGTATACTGTATGTGTGTGTGTGTTCGGGGGCAGTTGGTCATGTGTATTCATAGGCTTATAGACCCTGTCAACTGCAAAAACAAACATGTGCGTTCCTTAGGCATTTCCGGAGGTATAGAGAACATTGAGCTAATGGTAACTTGGGGACAAAAGACAAGTTTTATGTTTGTAAATCCTTTAGGAATGGATTGAATATTTCTATGTATAGGCCTATACTAAGGCAATGATCAGATGATGTTCAGTAAGCTAATGAGTGTTCATACCTTGAGGACTGAGTGTGAATAAATGGCGAATAAGTGTTGCATTTTGATAGGTTGTGTTTGAAAAACAAAATCAAGTTACTTCCTGTTAGAATTTTTGTGTGTTAGGTAGAATATTGTGTGTGATCTTTTGCAAAAGTGTTTCATGAAATTGAAAACTAAGTCAAAGGCTGAGAAATAGTGTACGGTTTTGCCGATTTCGTGTGGGGTTATGATGTTTCAGTGACATGTTTAAAAGATTAAAATGCAACTAGCATTCCTTTGGAAGAAGGGAGGATCTGCACCACACAAGCCCTCTGTCCACATCTCAGACACTGCTCCAATCTCAGACCTGCTGTCACCACCATAGATATATATAGAACAACAAACAAAAATACATAAAAACACTATATATATCTCTGGTCACCACCAACTCTGCATCGCCCTCTAGCGGTGTTCACTGGAACAGCACCAACACTAGACCACCGCGCTGTGTGCGTTCCAATTCACATACTACTTACATACCTAATATGAGTGCACAAGTCAATGCACTATATATTAAAAGGATATAGGAAAAGGATACTAAAAGGAATCAGCTGGTGATATACATATATATATATATATATGTATTCTTTTAATTTCTTGGGAGACTCCATCCTTGGTTTCCAGCTTGATGGAGGCCTAATCGGCTGATCTTTGTAGACCAACAGCTCCCTCTACTGGTAAAACCTAACTTCCCCTTCTCTTCCCAAGGATAGTAGCCTGACGAGCCAGACCCACATTAAAATGTAGGGTCTGGGCACTCATCGTTCGCAGTGCTCAGTCCGAGGGGCAGGATAATCGGTTGTCTTTCAAATTCCCTCTGCACGCAATAGGACAGCGCTATGAGTCCCATGCGTTTTCCCACCAGCGGAGCTAGTTGACTAGTTCAAACTTTTGCCCACTTAAAAAAAACTTAACTCGTGTCAGACGTCTGTTCGCCAACAGCAACATCCATCTTCTTTGTTTTTTTAAGGTAGCAGGGAATTCATACCAAACCGTTGCAACTCTGCCATGAATCATTATGTTAAGCCCGCCTAACGACTACACGATTTGATTGGCCTGATAGAAGTTTAATTTTTCGAGCTCACAAGCCAACGGAGAGTTGCTAGACTAGCCCTGGCAGCAAATGTAATTTGCTGTCGCTATATAGGGTGCGTCTAGATTTCTAGTCTACAAGGATAGTCCTTGATTTTGGAAAATGATTATTCAAATTTCAGCTTAACAGCCAATCAATTGCACCCCTTTTTCCCATGTTCCTGTATTTATGTTGCAGGTAGATGTGGCCCCGATCTCTGCAATTTATTGTAAACTGTAAACTGTGCATTGTCTCTCAGAATATGATTCTCCTCTCACAGCACAAAGGGGAGTTATTGAAAATTGTTCAGAAATGACGGTCCTCATCACAGCAAAGTTGAAGCAACATCCATCTGAAAACACTGTGTTGACCAGTACCTCATGCAGTGGATGGGAGGTGTTAATGCTAGATGTGTTGCATCATTCAATTCAACAACCATCTCTGGGCTCAAGTTCCAAACACAGAGCCCAACTCTTTTAACGCCAGCTCTCTGCAGAACCTTCTTCACCTAATTGAGTGTCAATGGCCGCAAATTTCAGACTAGTGGTGACCAAAGAATGTCATTGATTGATTGATAGATTGATTGAGAATATTGATCCTGTGTAGAAATGACTGAAATGCCTCAAAGATAAATCTAGCTCCGCAGAGAATGTGCTGGAGATGAAAAACACATCAGGATTGAGATCATAACTTAAAGATAAAGAATAAAGATGCGGTAGTTTTATCACACTTGATGAATATGAACAGAAAAGCTTATGTATAAAACTATTTCATCAATTCAATACAGGTGTGTAGGCCTACATTTACCGATTCCGGTAACACATAAGAGTGATGTAGCAGTGAAATACTTTGTCTATTATTTTATTTAATTGTTGTGGTGAATTTCATCAAATCAATGCACAATAATGTGCATTGATTTGATGAAATGTGCATTGATTTGATGAAATTCACCACAAAAATTAAATTAAATAATACTAGTGGATACTGTAAGGGGTAAGCCGCTATTATTTTCCTCCGATAGAAACGGCATTAATTATTTATTTAAAAGTGTTGTTCTTGAATAGAAATCACCTGAAAACAATGTCATGATCTTTTATAAGTATGATTTAATCACTTGTAACCTTGTTTTAGCGAATGTGTAAGAGAAACCAATAACTTTAGCGTTCATAGTGTCTTAATAGACTGAGTACAGTTGAGATGTGTACAGTTGAGACACCTTAAATATCTCGCTTGCACAGCAAGCCCAAGTTGTGATTTTTGCTATGCACATGCGTATTAGTGCCGTCTTAACTAACTAACTAACTAACTAACTATACCTGCTTGGCTATATTATACCAACATCACACAGTGCCACCCCACATCCCTTTCTGCTATTGCCAATAGTGAATCCCATGCTCAAAGACCAAAACTAAGAAGGAAGGGTTAAAGAAAAACAAGAAACAAAGCACATAACAATAGCCACTACCTTCCATGGTGCCACATGTGTGAGTGTGTGTGCATGCATGTGTGTGTGTGTGTGTGTGTGTGTGTGTGTGTGTGTGTGCGTGTGCATGCAGGCATCATGTGTGCTTGTGTGTGTGTTCTTACATGCGTGAGTGCAGTTTATATAACGACAAATTATCATGCCAAAGAAATGTTAACACATTCTCTCTCTTGTCTTCCATTGTTAATTTCCAGAACTACAAGAGCACAGTGGAAAGGTGAGTGATCTGCCTCCTGTCTCTCTTATCTGTGGTTCTGAGCACAAACCCACAGCAGCACTGACTCCTGAATGTTATTCCAGAGCCCAGTGCACACTGCAGGATCCAGAGAGGGTTTCAGGAGCTCTGATCAATGTGGCAAAGCACCTGGGCAACCTGAAGTTCAGAGTCTGGGAGAAGATGAAGGAGATTGTTCAACATAGTAAGGACTAAAACACACAAAGAGCAACAGAGAGAGAGAGAGAGAGAGAGAGAGAGAGAGAGAGAGTCAGAGAGAGAGTCTGTAATGTATCTGTATGGTGTATTTCTCTCTCTGCAGCTCCTGTGGTTCTGGATCCCAACACTGCAAGTTCTCGTCTCATCCTGTCTGAGGAGCTGGTCAGTGTGAGACTTAGTGATGAAAAACAGCAGCTTCCTGATAACCTAGAGAGATTTGATGACTGGTACAGTGTGCTGTGCTCTGAAGGCTTTAACTCAGGGACTCAATGCTGGGATGTGGAGGTTGGGGAGAACACGTGGTGGCATGTGGGTGTGATGGAAGAGTCCCTCCAGAGGAAGGGTTACTATTTCTCTGAGATTGAAAGTTGGTACGTGGAGTATGAGGATGGAGAATACAGAGTGCAGTCTCCACCACAGCCCTCCACTCTCCTCACAGTGAAGCAGAAACTCCAGAAGATCAGAGTGCAGCTGGACTGGGACAGAGGATTCCTGTCATTCTTTGACCCTGATAATAACACACACCTACACACTCTTACACACATTTTCACTGAGATCGTGTTTCCCTATTTGAATATTGGCTGTGGTTTCTCTCCTCTGAGGATCTTACCAGTGAACACTTCAGTAACTGTACAGCACAATTATGTCAGGACCCAAAAGTAAGTATGTCAAGAAACACATACAAATGCAAAACCTGGACCCTCTGTAACTGATACACACACACACACGCATGCATGCACGCACACACGCGCGCGCGCACACACACACACACACACACACACACACACACACACACACACACACACACACATATGAAACACAAGTGTACACACACATAAATAAAGATGCAATATAAAAGACGGACTATGTATTACTCAGAATAACATAATACATAGATGCCCAAAATGCCCGACCACAAGGCTCGATAGTTGGTAGTTTGACTATGCCCAATCTGTTAGAATGACAGGGTAACTACTTCACATATTCCCTCTTGCCCAACTAAGGACAGCAATAGATCTACAAGGAACAATAGTACTCACCCGAAGAGTGCTGTGAATTGGGCAATGGACATTTGATCAGTTAGCTGAAAGCATCTGAGAAAAGTTTGGTCTGGCTCCAGTTGGAGCAACTTTGATCTCATCTGTAAGTTGGTTCCAGAGCTGAACTGCATAACAACTAAACGCTGCTTCACCATGTTTAGTTCAAACAGTAGGTTTTACTAACAAGTATTTCTCCTGAGACCTGAGAGGTCTGGAAGGTGTGTACTGCTGAAGCATGTCTGCTAGGTAATTTGGTCCCATTCCATTTAGTGATTTATAAACAAGCAGAAGCGCTTTAAAGTCAATTCTGTGACTTACTGGAAGCCAATGCAGGGACTTAAATATTGGAGTAATGTGGTCAATTCTTTTAGTTTTCCTGAGAACCCTAGACGATGCATTTTGTATCTTCTGGAGCTGTTTGATAGTCTTTTAAGGACAAATGGAGATATATTGATGGTACATTGTGAAACACTTGTTAGTTGCCTGAGGAAGAGCCAGGGGCTCGAAACGTTGCACGCATAATAAAAAACCTTTCATGGGAGCTTTAAGGTGTGCAGATCACTCTCTTTTACTTTTGGAATCTTTCCTCTGATCCAGCACCCATCCGAAACGGTGAAAAGGGATGTGCTCGGTCACACGTTTACTACAAGTCTTTAGGAAGACCTGTGAAAAGCCCATTGCAGTAGTCCTCTAAGGCAACACTTTTGTGTCAAGGAGAGTGGCAATCCTAAGTCTTTCCTCCTTTTTATCAAATATAATTACTTCAGTTTTTTCTTTGTTCAGCTGAAGAACATTTTGAGACATCCAGGTGTTGATTTGTTCTGTACACTGACAGAGATTCAAGGGGACCATAGTCGTTTGGCGACAGAGCTAAGTAAGTTTGTGTGTCATCTGCTATGATATAAAATCAAATTATTTTGGATGATTTGGATTGGATGATGGAAGTGGGAGCATAGGTTGAATAATAGTGGCCCCAAGATCGACCACTGGGGAACACCACAGGTCAAGGACGTTGGTGTTGAGGTACAGTTTCCGATGGCAACAAAGAAGCTCCTTTCTTGTAGATATGATTTGAGCCAGTTGATAACTATGCATGTAAATCTAACCAACACTTTAAAAAAATAGAGGTTGACAGAACTCCGATTTTCTAAGCAACGTGTTGCATTTGGTTTTTTGACTTTTCCTTACTTAAAGTGTAACTCCAACGAAAATTGACCCCAGGGACTTTTACTGCATTAAAGCACATCAAATAAGCCGTGGAGACAATATTTTTCGTTGATCAACCACTACAGAGCTTGCTCCGGTATACGCTATAGCCCCAAATCGCAAACAGTGGATAGGGCCATGAGCGAAACGCTTCCTAAATAGCATTGTTAACCAGTGATATAGTTCACAAAAGCACCAAAACTTGTCAGTAGCTTACCAACTGTCCCTACCAGCTCCTGGTTGAGTTTACAAAAAAATTGAGTTCTGCCCACTCAAGTTTTTGGAGTGTTACATAGAAATTTTGAGTTCTACCAACACAGCTTTTTCAGTTTCACCTTTAATTTCTGAGTTCTACCAACTTAGTTTTATGAGTTTTATGAGTTTAAGATATAGATGTTGTTCCCAGAATGCCATAGCTCCAGTCAACATATTCTTAAAGATATATATAAAGCCTTACTGAAATGTAATCTTGAAATAAAACACAACTAAGTGACACTAAAGGCTATACTGTTCTACTGTTGTCATATTGTCATGTAGGCTAATTGTTTATTGGTGCCACAAACCATCAAGTAGATGATCATCCACACCAACTTAATCCTGTGCATAGGGCTTATAGAATTACTTGTGCTGGTGGCAGGAACACAACTTGTGCACAGCTTAGTTGTGCAGTGATGATGAGAGTATAAACTTCCTTTTTACAATATAAGGTCCGAGAATCTTCACTTTATTAGGCGAAGATCAAATCCATCCTGCTGGTTTAGTACAATTCTAAGGGCCCAGCAATGACAGGGGCCCCGGGAGAGCCCCCTCCCCAATAATACTATACTATTGGGGGGCCCACAATTACTGTCGGTCATACGGCCCAAATTCTCCAGCAGCGCCACCACAGACACATAATGCAAGTAACCATTGAGTGTTGAACTTTGTGACACCACCAGGGGGACAGATCAATACTAATATCAACATAAAAGCAGACCACAGGCTACAGACAACAACAGGACAACTAAATCCTCCAACAACCCCACACAACAACAATACACACACCACGCATCTGTATTGTATAAAATAGCAAAGTGCAGTATCTACAGTATAGTACCAGTATCAATAGTAAAGTGCAATATCACCAGTGACATTGTAATATTATACCAAAGTGCAGCATTATCACACAGAAAGGATCTAATTATTTTCCCTATAACTTATTCAACAGCTAATACTGGTAGGAACGAATGATTTGCGAGCCTGGTTGGTTTAAAAGGACAGCACCCTATACCTTCTGCCTGATGCAGCACCTGATACGCCTGGAATAGGGGATGGAACCCCTCACCGCAAATTGCTTGATGGTACTTTGAATAGTACTCAGAATAGCATGTATGGGTTTGGGTGCAGTAGTCTTACAACTGTCTCATTCTACTTTACCTGTTCATCTCACCTGTCATTCTCTGACCCTGATTTAAACCCTGTGTCTATCTACACCCTCTCAGAGACATGTTCGCTGAGAGACAGTTCCCATACTCTGGGCTGTAATCTCTCTCCTCTGTGAATCTCTCAGTGAAGGCTTCTGTAAGAGTACTTAGAGCTGATCGTGTCTGTATGAAGCATGAGTGACCTGCAGAGAGAAAAAAGAAAACTAAACAGACAAGTGTATCCTACCTTGGTTCCCCGCGATGCAAACGGTAAAAGTAACGTGTATCATTGCTCATTGCCAGAGTCTCTTGCAGAGACAATTCAAATTGTGCTTTCGCGAGGACTCTGGACTTCCAGGGTATTATATCACTGTTTTGGACCTCAAAGATCATCCCAGCAAGACACACTCCCAACAGGACCACTGAAAACATGGAGCAAACACAACTGAAACAGTAAGATACCCAACATGGAGCAGACAAAAGTAGTATGTTGACATGTTCATATACAATAGCACAGCTGTCTCAATCTGCAATGTCATGCAACACATCATATTTACCACAGAAAGTCAACAGTGCCCCCTGCTGACAAGTATGGAGTAGTGCCTGCAGGAATGACATCGGGAAACATAAACCTACAGACACATATGCTGATAGCTGAAGTGACAAAAGTAATTTCCCAATAAAATACCTCTGTGTTATTTTATTGTCTGTATCCACATATTTACATATCAAATGTATGAATAAAAAATAACCCGTTTTCCATTACTCAAAATGTTTCCCGTAATCCAAAGTATTCAATTATATCTATCATTTTATTGTGTGTGTGTGTGTGTGTGTGTGTGTGTGTGTGTGTGTGTGTGTGCCAATTCTGTGTGGGAGGAATTCATCTGATTTGAGTGTTGGTGGGTGTGAGTGAGAGGAGGGTTAATGATGTCAAACACATTTGAATAAATCATGGAACTCCTGTATTCTGACTCATAGTAGCTCAACAGGAAAGGCCATTACAGGAAAGTAAAACAAACCTCAAAATGGTCTTTATCATACTGCACACTTGCAATATCATCATAATAATATGCTAATGTTACTCATAGGCTACTCCATTGTAGCTTATTTGTTCCATAACACGTGCAAGTTATTTGTGTCTATTTTAAACCTGAACGTCAGAAGCACAGCATGGAGAGAGTCAGTGTGTATTCCAGGTACTGACATGTACAGTTCACGCCCACAACTGGGACATTCACCTGAGATGTCTCATCTCTCTGCATACCTGGAGGGTGTGTGTGTGTGGGGGTGAGTTCAGCTCGCATGAAATCGGTCAAATGAACCCACAGCCTTGTGTGAGACTAACCTACTGTATTCTATTCTGAATGCAAACAGTTCAGGTGGAGAATCTGTGGTGTGACTCCTCATTTCTAGGCCAAATATAACTGTCCTGAAAGTAAGCGTACTCAGAATTCATTGGTCTGGGTGTATAGTTCTCAGAGTAACTTTGCTTTACACACACCCATGCGTGCGACTACACTAACCAATCACAATCATTATGCCACTTCACGGCTTCTCCCTCTGGCTTCTGTGTGTCTGTAGTCCGGCCTCTTGCTGAAGCAGAAAATGAAAGTTAGCTGATCTCGTTTCACTGAAAACGAGAGTTAAGCTGTTCTAGTTTGACTTCTTTTCGTAAAGCTGGAATTAGAGCACAGGTGAACACTTAGGCTTAATTGCTTGTATTTGTGCCACCAGAGACGACCAATCCATCCCTGAGACTGAAGATCTGAAAGACTGACGGAAGAACGGAAATACTCAGGACTGCTGTCCTTCAGGAAGTCATAGTTAGGAGGCATCTCTTCTCTCTGATTTTACTAGTCTTTACTGTGAGTTAAGAAAATGGCTTCCAAGCTTTCCCTCATTGAAGTGGATTTCTCCTGTCCTGTGTGCTGTGACATCTTCAAGGATCCTGTCATAATGACCTGTAGTCATAGTGTGTGTAAAGTCTGTCTGCAGAAGTTCTGGGAAGCCAAAGGGTCAAGAGAATGTCCAATTTGCAGGAAAAGATTCACACAAACTCAACTACCCCCTAACTTGGCCTTAAGGAACTTGTGTGAGACCTACTTACAGGAGAGAAGTCAGAGAGCTTCAGCAGGGTCTGAGGAGCTCTGCAGTCTGCACAGTGAGAAACTCAAGCTCTTCTGTCTGGAGGATAAACAGCCTGTGTGTCTGGTGTGTCGAGACTCATTGGAACATCTGAATCACAACTTCAGACCTGTTGCTGAGGTATCAAAGCAATTCAAGGTAAAATTTAAAGCATATCTGTGTTTTTATTTCATTATGTTATTTCACCTCATGACATTGAGTATCATTTATGAAACCTTAAGGCGTGAATCAGTGAGACCTCTCAATAAAGGTGATGATGATGAGGATGATGATGATAATGATGAACATCTCCAAATTGCTCCCTGTGCCCAGTGTGCGAGTTATACCACGGGGGAGCCGGGAGGCGGGGCGGGTACGGGCGATTTGTTATTTTTTTTGGAGGGGGGCAAAGTTTAAATGCTGATCCTGTCATTAATAGCAACAGCATAGACATATGCCTATTATAAAGAGAAAATCCGTTGCACACAGGTGGAGCCATAGGTCTATGTTTGCTTACATGAAACATAATACATAATATGTTTACAATATTTACATGAAACACCCCGATGGATCATCAATGGGCTACGCAAACTTCAATGAACTTGATAGTAAACTAGATGTACCGCATAGCGGTACAAAATATGACCGCCGCTCAGTCCTGTACATCCATTCCGCGAAAATAAATCACACTTCAATTTGTCTCCATCTTTTACTCCATCCCCCACTCTTGAAACTTTTGTGTATGCTTGTTTGGCATGCCTGAGTGTGTGTGTGCGGCTGCACAGAAAGTAGCCTACTGGTGCTGAAAAGGTGAATAGATTGTAGAATAGCCAAAGAAGATGTAGCATTGTTATAAAACCTTTAAAATCTCTAAACAATCACAAGTAGGGCAGGCCATCACAGTTCATCCATTGCAACTGGATTGATGAAAGGTCACTTACACCTGTAGGCTACATTGTATTTGGGAAAAGCAAAAGGTATCAGCATAATGTTATTTATTTATTTATTTATTTTTTATGTATTTATAAACAAAAACATCTCTGTCAGTTCCATGCCGTTTTCAACAGCTATCAAAAACAAAGGTCATTTTTGGATGGATGGATTTTTTGTGAATGTTTCTTCTTCTACATAAGATTTTAGTCATCTTTAGTTCATGTAATACTTTATTGTCAATGCACAAATTAAGTAACAGTAGTCTGAAACGTTATTGTTAATGCACAAATTAAGTAACAGTAGTCTGAAACGTTATTGTTAATGCACAAATTAAGTAACAGTAGTCTGAAACGAAATGCTGTTTTACATCTAACCAGTGGTGCAAATAACTGACATGTCCAAATGGGCCTTGATGAAATGCATCGCTAGACTGTTCATACACATTTTAACGGGCCAAAGTTGAAGAGCTTTTGTCCGTTATTGTTCGTGCAAATATAGGCTGATTCATGTTCCCTTGCATTGTGTAACTGAGGTCCATGGCTAGTCTGGCTTTCATCAGACCAAGCTCAATCTTTTAAGAAATCAAAAAATAAATAGCAGGCAGATCAGGCTGGGTTTACCCAGCCTAGTCCATAGGCACCCGATATTGTTTAATTTTCAGATTGAGATACACGCTCTGGCTATTCTAAATGCAAAAATGCATTAGGGAGTTATGACAAAACTGTAACTAACAAACTAGATCCTAATAGAAAGCTGTTAGCTTCCCTAAGCTACAGGTAGGATTATAAGGTAGGCCTATTTACAACATAAATTGTCAATAGGCTATGCTGGCGACACAAATAAAATCTCCTTTGGAAACCAATGGCTTACGATTTACAGTATCAAGCGGACTTAAACTGTCATATCGTGGCGAAAAGTTGTAATAACATTCACGCAGCTCCATGAGTCAAGGAAAGCGCGAATGAAGTTGCCACTTCTAAATGGGACCCACTACACAGTAGCTTAAGGTGTGTTGCTAAAGCAGCCATAATGAAATGAAGGTGTCATTGTTTGGATACTTCACACACACGTGCTTTTTAATTTCACAGACTACAACTACCAATCTGTAATCAAAGCACATCGATTCCCCTACCCTGCACGCACTTAAAACAAAATAAACAGGCGTCTCAGTCTCACGCATGTATAGGCAAAACTGTATCAGACCGGTGTAACGTTGGTAAATCTTCCATTGCACAGAATGATTTTGTAGCACGTGCAATAAATGACAGTCGAAAGATACAAACAGTGCTGCTATCAATTTGCTTGGTATAACCGCATGTATAGTTTTCTACAAATGCAATAAATCAAATGCCTCCATCACTCAACCAACGCTAACGGTAACATTACCTAGGTCCTTATTGATATTACAAGATTAACGTACCTGCAGTAAAAACCAAGCATGTCCGATAAACATCCTCAGATTTATTTCGGCTTCAAGAAGAAATGGGAATTACACTTCATGTGAACATCGTCCTATCCTTATTAGATGTTCGCTGCGGTAAATTACAGTCCTTGTATGAAGAGTCCATTGTTTTTTCCAACCCACTTTTAACTTCCAACAAAATTACGTCTCACTGCAACGATGCGCCATCTAGTGGACAAACGACTACTTCTCGCCAATACTGAAAATGCAGCCATGATGATGATGATGAATATTTATTTTGGCTTTCTTTTAATCCTACTGATTTTCATTTTTTACCGGGGGTGGGGGGCAAATCACAAATGAGTGATTATGAGCCAGGTTGATGTGGACCCTTGAGACCAACATACCATAAAAGATTCACAGAGAACTGTGTCTGCCCTACCCTCCTTTCGGGGGGTCCAGTCCAGCGGGGGGGCTGCAGATGAAAACGAAAAATGACGGTTCCATGCTATCCATGTGGGGGTACATGCCCACCAAGTTTTGTGTACCCCGGTCTTTCAGTGTCCCGGGAATCCTTGTTGGTGTACGTCACTAAATGTACACATAAATTATTTTATTGTAAGGCCCCCCATGAACGAAAGTACACAAAACTTGGCATGCATTCAGAGGGTGTCATAATGATCCTACACTTTTAATTTCGTGCAGTTTTGACCTTGTCAGCCAGAGATATTGAGATGAAAACACCAAATTTTTTGCTTTTTAATTTTTAACTAGGTGGCGCTATACATTAAATAAGTGGTAATGGGATGGGTTGACATGCCCCCTTAAGACCAACATACATAAAAAAGGTGGACCTCCTAGGCCCTACGGTTCTCGAGATATTCACAGAAAACTGTCTCCGGCCACCTACAGGCCAGTTGGTGTATAGTAACATAAATTAATTTATTGTGTGGCCCCCCATGAACGGAATTCCACGAAACTTGGCGTGCATACAGAGGGTGTCATAATGATCCTACACTTCCAATTTCGTGCAGTTTTGACTATGTTAGGTCACAGATACCTTCAATTACAACACCTCATTTTTACTTTTTTGTGTTTAACTAGGTGGCGCTATACATGAAATGAGTGGTTATGGAATGGGTTGACATGGCCCCTTGAGATCAACATACAAAAAAAAATGGTCCTCCTAAACCCTACGGTTTTCGAGATATTCACAGAAAACTGTGTCTGCCCTACCCTCCTTTCGGGGGGTCCAGTCCAGCGGGGGGGCTACAGATCAAAACGAAAAACGATGGTTCCATGCTATCCATGTGGGGTTACATGCCCACCAAGTTTCGTGTACCCCGGTCTTTCAGTGTCCCGGGACTCATTGACGGAAATTTGGGCATGCGAAAAAGAAAAAAAAAAAAAAGAAAAAAAAAAAAAAAAAAAAGAAAAAAAAAAAAAAATCTGACTAAACCTATATGACCGCCGCTTCGCTGCGCGGCGGTCATAATAAGACAAATAAAATTGTATTTTGAGTTCATGATTAGAGGAAACGTGGAAGCGCTGCCTGCAGCTCCACCAACTAACCACTCACACGAGCTCGGTGCCGCTGACTGCTCTTATCGCGTGTGTTTGGCTCTGTGTACAGCCTTATAGGCTATAGCCCATGTGATTGTGAAACAATGTAAGTTGTTGAGTAATTCTAAGTTGATTCAATTAAACAGTTAAAAGACACAAGAGCGTTGAACTTTCAGGAATCAAAGACCCACGATCTCAAGTCTTTCTTTACAGGTTTACGAAATAGTTTGACTGCACACACAGTTTAAGACTGCACACAGTTTAACATTTTACGGTCTGCCATGAAACTGGCAATGGGAGCCTATGAAGTTAAAAAACACATAGGCTTATAGTTTTCCTATTTCTATGATATCTTAAAAACACTGAGGCCTATCACTGAGTGAATTGAACAATTCCTTACTGGTAATCAAGTGATTATGTTGTGTTCCCATAATTACAAAACAAATTGTCCAATTGTGCCTTTCTAGAAGAGGAAAATAACATTTGCATTACACACCATCAAGAGACAGAGTTTATCCTCCGAGTTTGCATTTGGAAGGTTCATCAGTCCATATAGAGATACGTTAAGTAGATGAGCTGAGGGTCCGGAGTGTCTTTTGGGGACAGCTTAAACCCATCCATTTCTAGGAATAGTTTCTGAAACACCTCAAAAGTGTACACAGTGTTTGGGAGTATGCAAGGTTGAGGGCATAAATCAGTCCCATAAGCATTGTGCAAGCTTAAGCAGTGCTGCTGTATCCTTGTAACATCTCTTTGCCTTCAAGAAGGATGGATACAGCATCAGCACCATGGACAACCAGGATCTTGAGAATGTGTTAGGTGGCATCACTGCTATGTCCTCTTGCATGCAATTTACAATTCTATTGAGAGACAAAAGACATTTTCTGTCTTTCAATTCTATTCCTCTTGCACATCCTCTATCCATTTAGGTACAAGCACTCCATGATGGACTATACAGTGTGTAAAAACAAACTATAGACTAGAGGCTAGCCGCTAGACTAGACTTCAATAAACATATCCTAAAAGGAACATTACATGAAATATTATGCTTAACATTGAGTCAGCTATTTTGTACATCATAATTATCACCCTGTGTCATTTTGGAAACCTATTGTCTCATAATATACAGGATTATGCTGTACAAAGAACTTTCCGTCATATGGATGTATGGAAAAATAATTAATATTTCCGCTGTGAGTAATGATCTCAGGAAGCATAGAATACGTTTGTTTTCTCTGATTTAGATGTCAGTCATTTGAGAAATGATCTAAGATCAAATGGTTTTGATGGTTTTTACTAGGGTTTTTGATGGTTTTTACTAGAGCTGTCAAAATATGAATTAATTTGAGAAAAAAATAGTGCAGATTAATCAATTCTAGTCAGTAACCATTAGACTGTAAAACAGGGGTCTCAAACTCAAATGAGCTGGGGGCCAATTCTGCCAACGTCATCTGATTGGAGGGCCGGCTATTTCTGAAAATGCAATGTTCTTTTTTTCAAATACCACACAAAACTGCAAACAGAAAGTGCAAGTGTTTTTATCTAGTTTTAGACACCTGTGCTAGCAACCTTAGCTATAAATAAAATAATGATAAAATAAATATTAATACAAATTATAAAATAAATGAAAAACATAAAAACAGGTATGTGTGTGTGTTTCACACCAAATAAAAATATTTCCTCTCATAACTTTTTTAAATCTGGCAAACTAGGCATCAGGGTTAAGAAAGCAACACCATTGGATTTTTTATATCAAAATTTCAAAAGGCCATGGCTTGAAAGTGGTCAGAGATAAAGTCCTACTGTAAATGTAAAAATCTTTGAGTAAAACAAAAGTTTATGAAGGGGGTAAATTTACCCATTTGTCACTGGATGGCAAGCACCTCAAATTATGCACCTTTCAATAAATACTGGATGAACATATTTAAGCAGGTTTACTTTCCTTTTTTCATATTACCCACATAACAAATTAACAGGAAAACACTTAAGATGTATACCAACACCTAAGATGTTGTGGTTTAGTAATAGATTACTACAATATAGGCCTACAATAAAGTATTCTGGTCAAACAGTTCCTATCGAGGGTAATCTGCAGTACCCAGAAGTTCGCATCATATTGCGGGTGACTTTGTAGTTCTTTAGAGCCCTATTTTTACTAGCCCTGCTGTCTGTACCACATCCATTACGGACACTATCATCACGATTACCACTGCAACCTCCAAGCTATGTTGGGCAGAGGGTCGAAACAAGCATGGTATGCTTAGTGGACACCGTTGTATACACGTACCTCCATTCACAGACGCACCGTGACTATCACTGTCATAGACGATCGATCATAATCTCCAAAAGGATATTCTCCTTCAGAATTAGAATAGGTGAATAACATAGCTTACCTAAGACTTCACCACACGTGAACGTTTTTCAACATTAGGTGTAGGCCTATTTCTGCTTAATTTCTGCTTCAATTTCTGCAACACTATGGCCTGCATCGCTTCCGCGTCATTACATATGCACGTCTTTGTGTTTCTCGCGTATAATACAAGTATTTCCTGAAAACTTTGCGCAGCGATTTTGGGTTTGAATCAAGCTCTGGATGTCTTGCACATAGTGGAGCAGAGTAGGCCTACAAATGAGATTTGTCACCGTACCTGGATCTATCGTCTATTTTAATCAGTATCGTTGTTTGTCGCAATTAAATAGCTTCAAGGGCCGGATTACATTATTATTTTGTCATACGTCGCGGGCCGGAATTGGGCAGGACGCGGGCCGGATTTGGCCCGCGGGCCGGGTGTTTGAGACCCCTGCTGTAAAATGAAGGAGAGATAAGAAATTGTGCTGCCTAGATCATTGATTGGAACATTTACTTTTTAAAAAATGGCCTGATAGTGTTGATAACAATAAAGTATTGATTAAAATAAAGTCCTCTGCAATGTCTGCAGCAAGGAATTTGCATATCACCGGAGTTTGTCACTCTAAAGTCGCACATCAATGCAAAGAAATAGTGTTGACATTGAGGGGAGTGTTAATTTATTTTCATTGTGTCCCCTAGGTTATACAGTATCGGTGGCCTGAAATGCCTTGTATGTGAAAAAAAAACTTCTTCCTGAGGCACTTTTGAATTTATTTCCTCAGCATATTAGGTCATATCATAGATTATCATGGCCATTATTTGAACAGTGAAAATAATAATAAAAGAGACAGAGACACATTTTTATAAATAAGGCCCCAGCTGTTCTTCCTCTTTCTGTGCCCACAGCACAGTATGTCACACTTCATCACACCACAGTGAACATAGCTCACTCCAACTGGTAACTCTAACTGCAGGACAGGCGTGCCGCTAGGGTTGTATTCCATAGTACGCCATAGGACTGCTCATCATGTCGTGACAAAGTTTACACCAATCATCATCTTCTAAAGTATCCTTATGTTGAGATGTCCATTCTCTTTGCCATAAACATAGGCTATCATTTGTGTGTGAAGCATGTTTCAATTAAGACAGTACACAAGTTATTTTTATTGTTGTAATATTGAATGATTTTCATGAATAAAGGGTTGAAAAATTATACGCACAGTGCGTACAGGATTACACCTGGCGGCGCCACTGCTGCAGGACATAAACAGAATTCATATCTCCCCAACCAGAGTTGCCATAGCTGACTCAAACTGGTAACTCTGGCTAACTGCAGGACATAACCAGAATTCAATTGAAATATAAAATAAGAATATCTGAATTACTCCAAATAGCAAGATGCTGTACTTCAGACATGATAATAATAGTGTTGTTTGAATATAAGTCATTATAATCCTTATATATTTCAGGAGGAACTTAGGATACAGCTGGGCAAGCTGAAAGAAAACATGAAAACACATGAAAAAATTAAACGCACCTTTGATGTAGCAGCACAACACATTAAGGTAAAGATAATACTCACATTGAGGAAATACTAAAATGACATACTTTATGTCACATAATAAAATGGTAATAATATGTGTTTCTTTAGACACAGGCCTTAAACACTGAGAGGCTGATTCAGGAGGAGTTTGAGAAGCTTCATCAGTTTCTACGAGATGAGGAGGCAGCCAGGATAACAGCACTGAGGGAGGAAGTGGAGCAGAAGAGTCAGATGGTGGACATCTCAACACTTTCAGACACAATCACAGCATTAGAACAGGAGCTGAGAGCTGATGACATCACATTCCTGCAGGTAGGAACCATCCACTGTCCATCATGCATCTCAAGGTCTGATCAAATCTCTGGCTGTTAAGATACATAAATGAGAACACATGAGCAGACATACTGCATGTTTGAGGGAAAAGATGGCAATAAAGAAGTACCAGTAAATATTATGTTAAAGAGCAGATGGGCATTTACAGTCACATTCCTTTGTTTTTGTGAAATGTCGGAATCCTGTTCGTAAGAAAATGCGGAAAAAAGAAGGGATGGGTCAGAGTGATATTGAGGATCATGTATTAGTCTTATATTGAGGGTTTCTTTTTGATGTTATGTGTTGGGATTATATCGAGCTGTGTATTGAAATCAATTGAGCTGTCTTCCATGATGAAAAAGAAACTTGCTGCTGCTTAAAATGGGCAAATTCGACTTATTAACACATTAAAATGAATTTAATAGAACCGTTGAGCAAGTTTTGAATATATGATGTCTTCCATTGTAATTTCACAGAACTGCAAGAGCACAGAGAAAAGGTGAGTGATCTGCCTCCTGTCTCTCTCTTCTCTGTGGTTCTGAACCCAAACCCACAGCACCATTGACTACTGAATGTTATTCCAGAGCCCAGTGCACACTGCAGGATCCAGAGAGGGTTTCAGGAGCTCTGATCAATGTGGCAAAGCACCTGGGCAACCTGAAGTTCAGAGTCTGGGAGAAGATGAAGGAGATTGTTCAATACAGTGAGTTCACACACACACACACACACACACATGCACACACTGCTGCATACAAGCATGAAAATGCAGCCAGACCAAGTGATGTGTTGAAACGCCACAAAGACAAACACACACACACACACACACACACACACACACTCCCACTGCATACCAAGCTGTGTGTTCAGACACTCCTAGCACATCTGTACAGGTCTTGCTGGGGAGGGAGGTGAGAGAATGAGTAAATGTATCACACAGTACAGAGCTGTGCAGCATCTTTGCTGCAGGTACCAAACCACTGTCAGGTCATGTTAGTCAACAAGGGAGAACACTTGGTACCAACCCCATTAATAATGACCATCATTCACATCCTCATCACACATCACTCAGCCCTATTAATAATGACTATCATTCACATCCTCATCACACATCACTCAGTGTTCAGTTCATGTGTGTGTTCTTTCTCTCTGCAGCTCCTGTGACTCTGGATCCCAACACTGCATCCAAATGGTTCACCGTGTCTGAGGATCTGACCTGTGTGGGATATGGTAGTGTGGATTCTCTTCCTGATAACTCAGAAAGATGTAATAGGCATGCAACTGTCCTGGGCTCTGAGGGCTTTAATTCAGGGACTCACTGCTGGGATGTGGAGGTTGGAGAGAGCACATGGTGGGAGGTGGGCGTGATGACAGAGTCTTTCCAGAGAAAGGAAGAATATAGTAGTTATGAGAGTGGACTGTGGTTTGTGTATTATAGCGGTGGTGAATATATAGCACGTGCTCCACCTCAAGTCTTCACTCCCCTCACAGTGGAGCAGAAACTCCAGAGGATCAGAGTGCAGCTGGACTGGTACAGAGGAGAGCTGTCATTCTCTGACCCTGATAATAACACACACCTACACACTCTCACACACACTTTCACAGAGAGAGTGTTTCCATTCTTTTTTAATAGTGATAACTTTCCTTTGAGGATCCTACCAGTGAAGGCTTCAGTGATGGTAGATCAGCACTGCAACAGCTATGATCACAGCATGGTCACAGATCACTGACTATGTTAATCTCGTTGTCTCTATTTTCTGTGTGGTTGATTTCATGGGCACTTATTTGATTTCACATAATATGTGTAATATCCTGGCATGTTATGTAGAGTATCTACTAATATGTGCAAAATGGCTGTATGCAAGCCCTTATTACAGCTTCTCTCAATTGCTAAAACACTAAAACCCACTGGCTGAGCAGTTCTTAGTTGCCTGAACTCATTTAGCTTGTTCAGTCTGTTGTCAATACCTTAAACCATTTCACGGTGTTCATTTTAGGACATCCTCAGACTCAGGTGTCAGACTCAGAAAAACATCGGTCATCTTCAGACAAAACTGCCTCAGCGTCAGAAAAACCTCTGTCATCTTCAGACAAAACTGCATCAGCGTCAGAAAAACCAGACTCAGGTGTCAGACTCAGAAAAACATCTGTCATCTTCAGACAAAACTGCCTCAGCGTAAGAAAAACCTCTGTCATCCTCAGATAAAACTGCTTCAAACCAAACTGCCTCAGAAAAACATCTCTAAGGAGTCGGGTCTCAGAAAAAACGCTGTCAGAAAAAGTGGAGTCAGGTCTCAGAAAATCAGGTCTCAGAAAAGTATTAAGTATTAAATAAAGACAAATGTGCTATGTCATGATGTAATACCATATAATACCATTATAAAACGTTAGCAGTTGTCATTGTCATTGCACAACAATAATAGACAGACATAAAGATAGACAGGTACTTGAAATGTAATCCCCAGGGGACAATAACTGCAGCGTTGTTGAATTCATTTGATATGAGATGTTATCTTAACTTATTTAGAGAAATGTGCCTTGTTGTTGGTACCTGCTATTTCATGTTTTATCATAATGGTATTATATGGTATTACATCATGACATAGCACATTTGTCTTTATGGGGGTTTGGGAATAATGATGTGATGATAATGATGCAGGTTTCTTACTGGTAGGTAGTGTACATGTAAATGTTTAACCCACTTTTCCCTAGCTCATTGAATGTACCGTAATCCTACGAAAAACAAATTATTTTGCTGTATGTAGTACGTAGCTTACTCCGGAATGTGCCTTACAGCAGCTGCTAATGTTACTAGCGAAGTGAGGTTAGCTAAGTTACATCCATGGATTTCCTACAATGTGTATACCATTGGATCACTTTCTACCTTTACTTATAATTTCTACATCTAACCAAGCACCAAATATAACATGCCAGTGACCAGGCTTGGAATTTCACCATTCTGGGGGCAAGGCCACTTGGCCTTCAGTTGGGCATATTTGGTGGGGGCACAAAGGCCACATGGGCACCAAGGCCAAAGTTAACTATACAGTAGTAGGCTATAAAAATGATCAAAGTTGTATTTAGCCTATTCACTGCAGTAGACCTGCATCATTGTATGAAACATAACAAAAACATGAAACATGACATATTACATATAACTGTAAATCATCTGATCATCTAATAAAAACAGATATCTAGGCTATATATAACATTTATTTTATATTTGGCCTGCTATGAAATCATGTATTGAACAATTTAAATTTAAGCACAGCTCATCTTTAAGAAACTCAAATAGCCTAGATGCATGCTTAGCATTTTGTGATCAGGCTACTTTCATAAACTCTTAGTCAGCTGTCCTCTGATTTACCAATATCTAGGCGATATTTGTAACATTTATTTTGTATTTGGCCCGTTATGAAATCGTGTGGAACAATTTAAACACATTGTAAAACTTAAAGCCCAAATTTGGAGACATCAATGCATGTCGAAATTTACTGCAAATTCAAAACTGGATTACTCTGGAACGGCTAACTGTACAGGGGACTGCTTTACACCTTTATGTTCGGTAAGGTCTGCTGTTTATTCTGATATGTGGTTTGTCATGTGTTAAAAGAAGGGTTCGTAAAGTATTCCACCGAGATGAATGGGTAGGGAGATCATGGACGCAAAACCTTCAGTAGAATGTATGATTAAATTGAATTATATTATTTACTTTTCTCGCGAACCGTTCAACACAGCAATTATCGGCTAACATCGTTTAAAAGCTGAGAAAAAGCTCTTTCATGTGACATCACTTGTGATGTCTGTGTGATGAATAGGCTACTTCGCGAGTAGTTCAACTGAGAAGAATGGGTGAATTTGGACGCACTTTCTTGCGATGTCACTTTCTCCACTGCGTAAAAGACTAAATGAATTTGCGCTGTGAATGCTAAGATTATTTTGACAGGCCGCAGGATAAATAAAAATCGCTATTAGTAGGACACAAAGCAGAATATTGAAAGAAGGGGGCACCAAGGCCACCGTGGCCTGTAAACCTATGATTTTCAAAGGGGCTTCACGGCCAACGCAAGGGGCTACCACGGCCGTCGTGAAATTCCTACCCTGCCAGTGACAGAATAACGTATTAAGCATAATATTAAACTCACCGTTCTGTATCCGTCGTCTTCTTCTGTCCCCACAATAACTTTTCATTTGAGACTTTTTCGTCTGACTCTGTTTTTTCTGACAGCGTTTTTTCTGAGACCTGATTTTCTGAGACCTGACTCCACTTTTTCTGAGGCAGTTTGGTTTGAAGCAGTTTTATCTGAGGATGACAGAGGTTTTTCTTACGCTGAGGCAGTTTTGTCTGAAGATGACAGAAGTTTTTCTGAAGCTGAGGGAGTTTTGTCTGAAAATGACAGATGTTTTTCTGAGTCTGACACCTGAGTCTGGTTTTTCTGACGCTGAGGCAGTTTTGTCTGAAGATGACAGAAGTTTTTCTGACGCTGATACAGTTTTGTCTGAAGATGACAGAGGTTTTTCTGACGCTGAGGCTGTTTTGTCTGAAGATGACCGATGTTTTTCTGAGTCTGACACCTGAGTCTGAGGATGTCCTAAAATGAACACCGTACACATGGTAAAACACAATTTGCAGATCTCACTTAAACTTTTCAGCAAAACTCTAAACACATTATCATTCTCAAAACACATTCTGCCCTCTAATGCACATGCATCCATACTGGTAAACACAAGTGGCAACAATTCAATACAAATAGAGCACACATGTCATTGATTAAACACAACCACTCAAAATTGATTTAACTTGTTTCAAATTATGTAACACAACCAATATAAGCCAGTTCAGAGAGCAAACAAGTTGCCTCAGGAGGGAAAATATTGCTTGTGATGTCAAAGTGCTCTGGCCTGACCCAGCCCAAAGACAAGAAGAAGCACATTGATCACATATTTAGTCCTTTGATTGTTGACCCTTTTATTGTATACTGTAGTACAGTGCATTGTAGGCTGTATATTGTCCAATAAACAGATTGTATGGCCCTGAACATTGTGCTTTCCATTTGTTTACAGTACAGACTGCTTACAGTAATAGATTTTGACTGGTTGCAGGTTCATTCAAGAATTACAGTATCACAGAGATAAAGGACAAGTTTGTGAGATGCAGGGTACAGTATACTGTAAAATGAATTTCCCCTTGGGGATCAATAAAGTATCTATCTATCTATCTATCTATCTATCTATCTATCTATCTATCTAAATAGGGGTACAAGGAGGAGGAAGAACAAAAAATGGCAAAGAGCAAAGCAAAGTAGTGATTTCTGATCAATTTTGAACTACTACTGTATGATATAACTTATTTTCGTTCATCAAAAGACAATGACGAAAAAATATGAAATTTGTTTTGAGATTACAGTAAAAATGTACTCCCTATCTAAATGTACTCCTTAACTATATGTTTTGAACAATGTGTTTTCTATTTTTTGGTGTATTGTTTACTGACTGCTTGATAGAATATATAATTTTGATCACTTAAGATTTGAGAGCAGTGTTTGGTTTTGAGCACTGGTAAATCTGTTTTGAGGCGAAAGTTTGATGAGCACAGGGAAAACTATTCTGAGGCGAAAGTTTGATTTTGCAAGAGGAGTGTCAGGATCCTCACCTGGACTTTGGTTTTTGTCTCCCCCTACCTGTCAATGTGATGACAATTCTTTGTTTTGTTTTGATCTAGCCATGTTATCATGTGCCCTATAGCTATCATGTGCCCAATGTCACGCCCATAACCTTATTTGGGCAACTTCCTGTCTTTGTTCCTTTCCCTCCATTTTGTCTGTTCACCTGTTCCTTATTGTGTCAATCAGTTGGGTATTTAAACCCTGCCTTTTTAGTTTAGTTTATCAGATCGTCACAGTTTATGCTGTTACCTGACTTACTTGTGAGTAAAAGACTAACTTTTCTACCAGTTCTGGACCCTGCCTAGTGATGGGTAAATGAAGCCTCGAGCGCTACTCGGCACATTTCAAGAGCACCTGGCTGCAGACCTATGGGGAGTGGAGCTCCACTCCAGAACGGAAATACGTCACCTCCACTGTCTATGACGCACCTCCACTCCGCCCCTACAGTGGTGGCTGCCTGGCCGCGCTTTTTAAAATGTGTGCACATCTTGGAGGAGCTACGTGAAAGAAGATATCTCTTGAGAGACTTGTACAACTTATACATATGTAAGTTTGTAATGTTTTGATAATAAAGGAGTTAAAGATATAGCACGACGTCTGTTTTTTCATGTCAGTAAGTCAGCAGGTTATAGTAGTCTTACTCGCTAGCTGCTAATGTAGCTAGTAGCTCTAATAGGTGACTTAGGCTTACTTTATGCGTTTATTTTCTTCCTAACCCTCATTTCTCTCCCCAGATACAGACCAGAATAAACGTCATTCTCTGATAGTATATGTCTGTGATTGGTGGGTAAAGTGGCATTCTATGCCAATCTGATACTATTGGATACTCTCTAAGAGAGTCTCTTGATACCAACTGCTACAGTGTATTTTCTCCCCAGAAACAAGCACATTTTGTAGATTAAGTGATGGTAATTGGTTTTTTTAATGATGTCGTCACCAATGCATGATAACTTTAGGTGACTTGTACTGTCAAATTGTCAGTCTGTGGTAAATTGATGAAGGTGAAGACCGTTTATCTAGAGACCGCAGTGCGACCCTATTCAAGGTAAGTACCCTCTATTGTAGCAAACATGGGGAAAGCCTTCAGATGAGTTACCCTCCTTGTTAGCCTTCAGATGTAGGCCTAGAGGTAAAATTAATTGATATTGACTTTTGGTAGTTGAGTTTACATGGCTCTAAAGGGTCGATTAATTCATGGTGCAGCATAGCTGCTATAGTAGATGGAGACGTCCTGCGTGTCGTTCGTCTAAGCAGTTGATAGACTTTTGTCTCTATTGTCTGGTTTGGTGTAGGCTACAGTAATTAAGTATGTCTTTTTCTAACTTAAATTAGTAACGTTAACGTTACTTGATGATGGTGCGCCTTTTAGCTGAAACCGATTAAATTGCCAATTTACGTGCGCTCAGAGGTGAGACGAAAGCTGCTCAAGCGCTCAATAGCCTAATAGAGACACCTTACTAACACCTGTTAATATGTGTGTTTAAGTTAACAAATTACATATAAAATGAGAGAGGGCAAGTGAATGTGCACTCACTTTCCGATGTTGAAGCGTTAATTGTGGCGCTGATTTTGGCACTAGAGATTTTCGTTAACGTTATGCGTTGCTGTCAGTCTGAGGTAAATTGATGGAGGAAGAGAGGAGGCTGCCACTCGGGGCTTGTCAGTGAATTGACGCAGCAAGATAGGTTAAGTGCCCGAAATGGAAATAGTACTACATATGTGGTGGTGATAGTTGTTGAGTTCACATGAATCTTATCTGTTGATTATTTTATGGTGATGAAATAACGAATTACTTCGATTAAGCATAGGCTTAGTGCGTAGTGTAGCATAGTTTGTTGAGCGTGAAGACCTCATTTCGTTTTTCTTAATAGTAAATAAATAAATAATAAATATTGTTAATAATGCTGTCTAAATAATGTTGTTTGTATTGTCTGGTTTGATGGAAGAGGATACAGTAGTGCTATTCAAGTAGATTTTCTAACTCTAACCCTAATAGTTGATGTTGGTGCACCGTAGCGTTCGGAGGCAAGATGAGCGCTACAGTATGCTCAAGCGCTCGATATGATAAATAGAGAGAGAGAAAAAACGGCTGTCGTTGGTTAAGATGTAGGTAACAGTATTCAAATAGATTTGCTAACTTTAGGTAGTGATGTAGTGGAGGCTAAACGCAGTTTATCCACCTCAGACATTTCAGAAGTAGAGTTTATCCTCTTACTAGAGTTTATCCACCTCTCAAAGTAGTTTATTCAACAAGTGCAACTTTTAACATAAAAAAAAACCACACTGTATGATCCACATTCACAATATATTTAATACCACTGGTATTGTTAAAAACATGATGGTGGCACTAGTCAGTGCATCAAGTTTACTCTGCTGTTTGTTTTACCTTGGCGCATGCCTCTGTCATGGTCAGGCTTACCCACACACTGCAACATTTGTTAATTCTTTAGGGCAGTACAGGCACATGCCTTACTCACGCAACACATAAGTTGTTGTATGGTATATCGCTAAACTCACAAACCACATTACTGGTTATAGTGTCAGTAGTGCATCATTTTCTCTCACTTTAGTCATGTTTCTTTTTTGGCACGTATGCCACACCCACAAGCACTGCATCACTGATTGGTGTTGTATTTTTACACTTGTGTTGTATTTTTACACTTGTATTAATTAAACTTACATATTCTACTGCTCTTCATACTATCCATTCTGCAGAATACACTTATTCTTACTACTTATAATGTTACTGTTTCTGCACTACAATAGTACTGTTGACACACTGCACATAGCTGTACATATCTGTCTATATGGTTCATACTGAATATCCATATTTATTCTATTTTTCTGTAACATATTCTGTTAATACACTACATATATTTATATTATTCTTAATACTATTATATTGTTACTGCTACTACATTGCACATATCTGTACACGTTCATAAATTGTTCATATTATAGCCATATTTGTTCTGTTCTTATAAGATAACTGCTAATACACTGCACATATTTATATCTAATTTATATTACTCTAAACCACCTTCTGTAAACCAACTGCATACTACTGTCTACACTGTGCTATATTTCTTGTTCTGCCTATGCACCACCTGTCTAAACTTTGTGTGTTACATTGCACTTTTTTGCCGTTCTGGTTAGACACAAACTGCATTTCGTTGTCTTTGTAGCCTGTGTTTTTTAAACTGTTCTTGGCACGTATGCCACACCCACTAGCACTGCATCACTGATTGGTGTTGTATTTTAGTGCGTACACACTCACTTTGACAGTTGTTTTGAACTGTTCTTTGCACATGTCATACCCACAAGCTCTGCATCAATATTTCAGGGTTGTGCAAAACACTACATCACAGGTTGACATTGCAGTAAGTGCACACTTACTAGCCTGTGTTTTTAAACTGTTCTTGGCACGTATGCCACACCCACAAGCATTGCATCACTGATTGGTGTTGTATTTTAATGCGTACACACTCACTTTGTCAGTCGTTTTGAACTGTTCTTTGCACACACATTTTATGTACACATCAAGTTTACTCTGCTGTTTGTGTTACTCACACACTGGTTGATATTGCATCACTGATTGGTGTTGTATTTTAATGCGTACACACTCACTTTGTCAGTCGTTTTGAACTGTTCTTTGCACACACATTTTATGTACACATCAAGTTTACTCTGCTGTTTGTGTTACTCACACACTGGTTGATATTGCAGTATGCACACTTACTAGCCTGTGTTTTAAAACTGTTCTTGGCACGTATGCCACACCCACAAGCACTGCATCAATATTTCAGGGTCGTGCAAAACACTACATCACAGGTTGACATTGCAGTAAGTGCATCACTGGTTGGTATTGTATTTTTAGTGCGTACACACTCACTTTGCCTGTTTTGTTCTTGGCACTTATGGCACACTCACAAACATGGTTGGTATTATATTTATACCTGTTCTTGGCACCTGTCTTACTCACACTACATGTTCTACGTGGCGACTACAAACGAGGACACAGCCCTGCAGTACACCCGTGTTGATGATCACTGCTGAGGTTGAGGTTTCAACAAACACAAATCGCTGGTTAATATTGTATTTAAGTACGTACACACTCACTTTGCCTGTGTTGTTGAACTGTTCTTGGCACATGCCATACTCACACACCGATTCACTGATAAATGTTGTCAATTGTACAATAAGTGGGGACTTACTTTCTTGTGTTTTAAAACTGTTCTTGGCACATATGCCACACTGACACACACCGCATCATAGTCAATAGTAGGCCTACAAGGTCCAGCATATACTACTACATCACTGGTTGATGTTGTATTGCTGTAAGTACACACTCACTTTCTTGTGTTGGACCGGTTCTTGGCACCTGCCATACTCATGGTCAATGTTTCAGGCTCATGCACACACAGTACAGTACATCGCTGTTCGATATTGCACTGCTGTAAGTACACACTTACTTTCCTGTGTTTTTTGACCTTATCTTGGCACATGCTGTACTCACACCACATGCTCCATGATGAAACAACAAAAGAGGACTCCGAACACAGCCCTGCAGCGCACCCATGTTGATCATCAGTGATGAGGAAGAGTGTTCACCGACCCACCTCTGGCCCACCAGCATTAAGCATTTTTCCAGCTACGCGCACGGATGGCTGTATTAAGGTCGAGTGCCATTACAAATTGAAACGGCATATTGCTCGATGTCGGCAGTAGGCCTAGTTCTACATACATGTAGGTTACACAGAACGTTGCAAATTGACATTACAGTATATCAAATTTGTGGAATTTCTGAAATTATCGTACGTGTAATTCAGATAAAATGAACGTAGGCTACGCACAAAAAACCGTGCGTACGCCACTCTTCCAGATAGCCTTCCACAAAAAGGTCACAGAAAGTGCACCTCACATATGCCTACTCCATTAAAAAAAAGCAGCCTGTAACTCACCCATTAGAAGTTCACTCTATAGAGTATACGGGCCTTCTGTTCAGCAAATAATGTAGTATGACAAAACAATTTGAACATCTGAACACTACTGAGATAGCTACAGTTTATTTAGGCTGGGTCACGAGTTTTATATCGCATCTTGAAGATATGAGCTTTCAGAAAAGATATGCTTTAGCTTATTGAATTAGATTTTGGGGTTTGGAGGTCATGCAAATGGTTGTAACATTCTCCAAATGCTTATGTGTAAGTGCTTGCATTTTTCAGTGCTAGGATTTGCAGAAATGGAGCGCATTTTTCGCTACAAAGGTATGTTGGCAGACTTTTTCGCTGTTATACAATTTTATTTGATGTTGTTGTTTTTTTTAACATAATCACTTTTTTGTGTAGACCAAATATTACACAGGTGCAGGGAACCATGTCGTCCTGCTGGTCACTACCACTGCCCTAACTGAACGTACAGTGGTACGAAGAGTAGACATGGGGAGACATTTGAACATATGCCACCCCAACCTCCGCTCTACACTGCCTGACCTCCGCTCCACACAGCCTGACCTCTGCTCCACACAGAGTGACCTCCGCTCCACACAGCCTGACCTCTGCTCCACACAGAGTGACCTCCAGTCTGCACAGCCTGACCTATGCTCTACACAGCCTGACCTCTGCTCTACACAGCCAGACCTCCGCTCCACACAGCCTGACCTCCGCTCCACACAGAGTGACCTCCAGTCTGCACAGCCTGACCTATGCTCTACACAGCCTGACCTCCAGTCTGCACAGCCTGACCTATGCTCAACACAGCCTGACCTTCGCTCCACACAGCCTGACCTCCGCTCAACACAGCGTGACCTCCAGTCTGCACAGCCTGACCTCCAGCCTCCACTGCCTGACATCCAGTCTGCACTGCCTGACCTCCAGTCCAACCTCCACCCTGCACTTGCAGACCACCCCTATTCATGTAATCATACAGCGCCCCCCAAGACGCCCCGACATGTGAAGTGCCCTCACTGCACCCTTGTTCTATACAAAAAAAATTTGGCTCTACACATACAAAGACAACATGGCCTACCAAAAGATATAACAGCAAAGTCACACCTAAAAGGTACATGTGTAGACCAAAGCAAAGGCCTGTATGCAGTCAGAAAAACGTCTTGCGGTTTTTCTGTCCCAATACATGTACAGAGAAAAACATGGGGCCAGACAAAAGTTACAAGGTGTGAGATGGAGGACTGCCGGCAATACCACCTGCTCGCCCAGCGGAGTGGCCTCACTCATAGCACCTGTCACCACATCAGGTCCATAGAGTACTGCAACACCTCTGCCACCGAGGTACCACTTCAACAGCAGGTCCTAGACAAAATGCTCTTAAGCAAATTTTTTAATGACTCCAAGGTGGCAGTGTGTAAACACAGACAAAAAGAAGCAGAGAATGCTCAGGCCCCCCTGTGTGTGTTGGTGGAACTGAGACCACTAAAACACAGAACCCCCCTCCACACACACACACACCACCACCACCACAAACACAGGCTCTTGCATAGACACGCATTCGATCTATGATGTTTTAACACTGTTTTATGCATTATCATCTATTGACCTCCCCACATAGACCTACAGTACACAAGTGTCCATTGCTGCACACAGGAGAGGCATCAAGCAAGTGAGAGCATGGTAGGCGTAGGCCTGGCATGGTAGTGCAATGTCCCTTCCACTAAAAAAAATTAATTGACTGAACTGCCTTTTAATGTTTGTTGCTCAGCTCTTCGAAGAGGCAAAAAAGGCAGCAGACTGGTTGGATGAAAACAGTGGGCTGATAAAAAATAAATATTGGCTGCCACGGGTGTTGGACATGGAGGCGGAAGAGCAGGAGGAGGTGCTGGCCAGACAGTTTGTCCAGTTGGACGTTGAAAACATGAATTTGTTCACATTTCAATTTACCACCGTCCAAGATCACGAAACATTTTCTATTCATGTACGGGACGAACTTCACATTCGGGCAATGACATAATTTGTCCAAAGATCGTTTCCAAATGAAAAATAAAAAACTCAAATAACATTGATTCTGATTCCAGTTCTACTTATCAATTCTGGTTCCTATTGATTCTTCATTTCAATTTCAAAATGTAAACTTTTGTTTTTAGATCTGTTCAAGTGTACTGTATTGCTTGTACTGTATGCTACACATCTCTCTCTCTCACACACACGCTAGGCTACTGTATTGCTTGTAGCCTACTGTATTCCTATAAATGTGCCATCTGTTCTGGTCCTGCTGTTGCCAGTGACTTTATAGGCTACTTACACCATTTACTTTTATCTACATTGTGTACATGCTCTTCGAACAACAACAGAACTACAACACACAACAGTACAATAAATCATTGCTTTTGGTATCTTTATTAAAACTACCTCAAAAGCCTAGTGGAGGAGCATGATCTTAAACAATGTTAATACGTAACGCTAATTCGTTTTCTGCATTAGTTACGATCGGTCGATGTTCAGAGGAAAAACGCGAAAAACGTAAAATTACCTAAGTTAACGGAATATCACAATACCTAATGTTCATTTATATACAATTAATTTAATTATATATATATATCAAATACACAAATAACACAAACCTGAGGTCTCACGTTATTTCAGCGACTACTTCCTTATTCAAGTGGAGGTGACGTATTTCCGTTATTGAGTGGAGCTCCACTGATAGAATTCCCCCAGAGGTCTGCAGCATAGACAGTAAAAGAAATGGACGAACAGACTCCGTCGTTTTCAATGGGAGGGCACTGAGTCAAATAGAACGATTTTTTAGTTGGTCCCCCCAGTACTGCGCAGACTCACACTTAACTTTCTTCTCACACTTCCTTCGCCTTCAAAGTCATCAAAGTTAAACATTTATTTATGTATTATTATTAATATCATCCTCACCAAGTCGTGTTAATGTTGAAGCTACCACACATGATCATCTTCAAAAACAGTCATGCTAAAACAAAACAAAAAAGTTAGCCTTGAAGCTGATCTTCTTTCCACTTTTCTGACCTACGGTCAATCCATCGAAAACCTCTGAAATGATTAGTGCCGTTTTAAAAAAAATTAGGTTTACTTTTTTTAAAATTATTATTAGGTTGCCTCTGTGTAATGCTTTACCAAAGATTGTTAAGGCGGAGCAAGATACTTCGTCGTAGTTCATGTCTATGGGCGCGAAATGGGGATCGAATCCTGTCTGCATAAAGAGGCGTGTCAATGACGTATTGACGAGCGTAAGTTGCAACCGGCCAACAGCAGCGGCAGAAATAACCGGCGCACACCTGATATAAGGTTGATTTTCTCCAGACTGGATTGCTCAAAAATGCTAAAAATGTACCTGAAATGTTCAGAAGGGTTTGAGGATCATGAAAATGTGCCCGAAATTCACATTCCTAACTCTATAGAACCAAGACCTTAGCATATGTGGTGAAATTCTGAGCTATGCCCATAGACTTCAATGGAGCAGTCGCTGCCTCTGCTCTGCATAAAGGGGGATTTTGACCCCCCCCCCCTCGTGCGATCCGGGTTCCCAGAAGTGGCTCCTGATGAAATATCTTGCTCCGCCTTAACAATCTTTGGCTTTACCTTAACATACGGTCGTGTATGCTAGGTTTTGCTTATGAGTTACCGTCATAGACAGTAAGGTGGATTGAGCTTCTTATCCAAACAATACGGTTATCTCCCTACGGCGCGAAAGAGAGATTACGTCAAAGCTAGCTTCCCTACAACCAAACAAGCTAACCATTCTTCTTAAGGGTAACCAACGTTACGGACGAGGTAGTCGAGTCTGTTTTGCCTTTGTAGTGTTTATGTAGATTACACAGAAGCTACAATATCAGCACAGGATATATGTTATATGAAGTTATGGTATTTCAAAAAAATCCTAGAATGAATGAGCTTCTATGGGAGTTAGCAGAGAGGTGGTCCCTCCAGCCTACGTCGATTCTTCTACTTCCGGGAATTCGCCTGCCCCCTTGGTCTGCAGCCAGGTCCCTCTCGCACATTTCCCTAATGTGCCGAGTAATGTGCCGAAGCTTCGAAACATGGAAGACAAGGAAAACACAGCGACATCTGGTGGTTTGCATAAATTATCGCAGCCACAGACTAGTGAAAAGAATGGCTACAACGTTCAACACAATGCCAAAGCTTCGAAATGTTCTCATTCATTACATTAAAAGTGTTTGCAATTTGGATTTCGGTTTGTCTCAATTCGTTACAATAAAATAGGATTAGGCAACTTAATCCCGTCACTCGTTATCACATGAAGATTGGTGTTTCGGTAGAAGCGTGAAATCATGTTTTATCCCAGTCAATGATCCAATCGGTCTCCCATCCACTTAACGACCGCAGTAGACACTACTTAGCTTCTGAACCAGGACGAAGTATTATCAACCTCAACACGCTATGGACGAGAGTGAAAAGCAAACGACCAGGCGCCTAATTAAACCAAACCCTATGGCCCGAAATGTTACGTTTCATGAATCAAACTTTCAATAAAAGGAAAATATTATGTCAGCCATTATTGTTAGGCCTACATAGAAATGATTAGCCTGTATTGCTTTTAAATTACATTATTGAAGTTGAGACAAGATTGCAACACAGACACGTTTTAATGTCATTGTTCTAAATGGCAAAGCTTTAGGCTAAGCCTAGGCTATTTCTTCTTTATTTCTATGTGCATGATATTATGGATTATGGACATTTTCCGGAAAGAAAATAATGTAAATTCCCAAACAGAGAAAGCATCCTATATAAAACAGGGCTACCCTATAGAAACACAAATTTTGCCTGACTCTTGCAACACAACTCATTCCGACACTAGAGCGGGTGCCCTGGTTCGCACAATTGACCGATCCCAAGCCCCGCCCCCTTTTACCATGTCACAATGAGGACGTCGGAGGACCTCGGTCAACCTCGGTCAATTTTGAATTTTATAGTGTCCATTCTGTAGCCTACAATACGCCGGTTATGTGAATGCTAATGCTTCTTTTGCGAGTAGCCTAAGTAACTAAATAACTAAAGAGCTCAAAAAGGTTCAAATATATGCCTGGGATACTTGTAGAAGTGACATCCGATATCCTGACCGTGTGAAACGTTGACAGACATAGGCCTAACTTTGCATAGGCTGCTACTTTTCAGTAAAGAAATCTGAGTGTGTACGAAAATGTTCCCTTTTTTGTGTTCATAACTACATACAAAAACATAACTAAACCTGGTTTCCACTGTTGAAACGACAACATAAGCCTACGCAAAAAATTATACCTACCTTGCAGGAACTGAACTCACACTCATACAATTGGAAGTACGCGCAAATAGGCTACACCTTCAATCACGTATCGCCTTACACACAATAAGAATACTTTCAGCTTTTAGGCATAGGCTACCTTGCCATGTTTAACTTGGGATAGAAGACTGTTCACAGAAATAAGCTAATGACCATTTTTTCAACAAACGGAATAGACTACTGCGATGCATCATTGATGGCTGAACGAGAGATAGCCAATGTCTTCTAAAGATCAAATCATGTGCCGATTGAAAACCTTGCTGTATAGGCTATGCAGTCTCGAAATCGCCAATATTAGGCCTACTACATTGCCCACATTTAAATTAAGTATAGCATAAGCGGGCACTGATCAAGTCTTGTGCAAGACAAATCACGTCTGCAAACTGCAGATATGTCGTGCGTTGTATGGAACTCGGGTAGATCTAGTGGTTTCTTTTCAATAGCCTACATTTGTATCATGTTTATTTGAACTCTTCCTTCTAAAGCAGCCATTCAAAATAATAAGTAGGCTATCGGCCTACCGAAGCGAAGCTATCTCTCCACCTCCCCAACATAAGCTGCTTAACAGGCTAGCCTCTCTCCCAAGTTGCGTGGGAACTTGGATCTGCAGCACTTGGACCCGTCTTTAATTAATCCTCGAAATATGGTTAGATTTTGTTATGGACACGTCAACACCATATGTTTGCACAGACCTGTTTATTGAATCAGTCACATCTGCAGCAAATAAGGTAAACTACCTGCTTGTGATAACGTGCTAATTTATCCTCAGTTAACATGCATCCCATTAAGATCCGTAACACCAGATTGGTTTGTCCTCAATTTGTGGTGTTCCACCTCGTTGATAACAGCAGACATTGTGAATGTGTCCATCCGAATACTGAAGGCCTTTCTGGCCTCTGTTTTTTGAATATATCAATATTACTTGACGCCCAGAAATCTAGCATACACTGTTACACTCTGCTACATGGTGCTGCGTACCCATGTTGAACCATAGACATAATATACATAGACGCCGCATCGACCGCTGCTCCCTACTAGCGCTGACGAGATTTGGAGCCGCCATCTTGGACCGGTCATCCACTCCACTCAGTGTAATCTGTTTGGCCGGTGCAATGAGCTGTCAGCACACTTAATTAATCATATCTCACTGAATACCTAACAGATTTTCACGCGTTTTTTTTTGCTGCAAAGGTCATACATGTAGCTATGATACAGGCCACATTGTTCGAAAATACAAAATACAACCAATAGTACGGTAATGTTAAATCTTACTTGTGAAAAGTAAATCCCCCGAGTATGGTCCGCCGATTTGAGCAGGAACATGCTGCACAGTGCTGTCATCTTGTGTTTTCTGCTGCAACGCAATGAGGAGTATGACCGGTCCAAGATGGCGGCCGCATTTCTTGTTTCCAGCAGCCAATGCGGCGTCTATGTATATTATGTCTATGTGTTGAACACGCGTTCTCGCACACTTTCCTGCAAACTTGTCCGACTTAGCAACAGTAACTATGGGACTGACAATGGGAGGAGGGGCTTGGGATCGGTCACATTCACAATGTCTGCTGTTATCAACGAGGTGGAACACCACAAATTGAGGACAAACCAATATGGTGTTACGGATCTTAATGGGATGCATGTTAACTGGGGATAAACAATTAACACGTTATCACAAGCAGGTAGTTTACCTTATTTGCTGCAGATGTGACTCTGATTCAATAAACAGGTCTGTGCAAACATATGGTGTTGACGTGCCATAACGAAATCTAACCATATTTCGAGGATTAATTGAAGACGGGACCAAGTGCTGCAGATCCAAGTTCCCATGCAACTTCGGAGAGTGGCTAGCCTATAGGCAGCTCATGTTGGGGAGGTGCAGAGATAGCTTCGCTTCGGTAGGCCGATAGCCTTATTATTTTGAATGGCTGCTTTAGAAGGAAGAGTTCAAATAAACATGATACAAGTGTATTGAAAAGAAACCACTAGATCTATCTGAGATTAAACCTACCACGCACGACATATCTGCATGGCAGGCAGACGCTATCAAGAGTAATTGCAGACGTGATTTGTCTTGCATAAGACTTCATCAGTGCCCGCTTAGGCTAAATGAGGGCAATGTAGTAGGCCTTTGGCGATTTCGAGACTGCATAGCCTATACAGCAAAGCATAGTTTTGAATCGGCACATGATTTGATCTTTAGAAGAGTATTGGCTATCTCTCGTTCATCCATCAATAATGCATCGCAGTAGGATATTGCGTTTGTTGAAAAAATGATCGTTAGCTTATTTCTTTGAACAGTCTTCTATCCCAAGTTAAACATGGCAAGGTAGCCTGTGCCTAAACGCTGAAAGTATTCTTGTTGTGTGTAAGGCGATTATGCGAGTATGAGTATGAGTGTGCGAGTTCAGTTCCTGCAAGGTATAATTTTTTGCGTAGGCTTATATTGTCGTTTTAACAGTGGAAACCAGGTTTAGTTATGTTTTTGTGTGTAGTTATGAACACAAATAAAGGGAACATTTTCGTACACACTCAGATTTCTTTACTGAAAAGTAGCAGCCTATCAAAGTTATGCATAGGCCTGTGTGTGGTAGCGTTTCACACGGTCAGGATATCGGATGTCACTTCTACAAGTACCCCAGGCATATATTTGAACCTTTTTGAGCTCTTTAGTTATTTAGTTACTTAGTCTACTTGCAAAAGAAGCATTATAGCATTCGCATAACCGGCGTATTGTCATACAGAATGGACACTAGAAAATTCAAAATTGACCGAGGTTGACCGAGGTCCTCCGAAGTCCTCATTGTGACATAGTAAAAAGGGGCGGGGCTTGGGATCGGTCAATTCAAAGCCTTTGAATCAGATTCCGAAGCAGTCACGTGGGTGTGTGTCCCAAACGAAGCTTCAGACGTCACACTCACAAACCGAGGCCTCGTTTGTCATCAGTCACGTGATTTTTATGGAAACGACACAAGCCTCGAACCGGGGCTTCATCTGGCACGCCCCTTTCTGCTCGACACAAGCTCCGAAGCCTCGATTCATTGGGCACATCACTAACCCTGCCTGTTTTGACCAAGCCCGCTGCCTGTTTTGGATTGTTTGCCTGAACCTGCCTGCCTGCCTGCCAACTCTGCCTGTCAACTCTGCCTGTCTCTGACCAAGTCCTCTGCCTGCCCTGTCTGGATTGTTTGCCCAAACCTCTCTGCCTACCTGCCTGTGAACTTTGCCTGTCTCCGACCAAGTCCTCTGCCTGCCCTGTCTGGATTGTTTGCCTGTACCTGACTGCCTGTCTGCCTTTGAACTCTGCCCGTTCCTGGACTGTGTTTTTGCCTGCCGATTGAATTAAAAGCTAAATAAATTGTTTCTCTGCGAGTTTGACTGGATCTGCTCTTGATTCCCAATCTGTGTTCTGACAAGTAGTCACAGGTTTTGTAAATGGTGCTTGAGATGTGGTTATGTGTTAAGGGTTTTAATGTTTTAAGAAAATGAAGCAAGGTTTCAGAAACTGAGCAATTGTTTTAGCAATTGAGAAAAACTGTGACTGTTTTCTATGTTCTTCATGTTTGTCACTCATGCTACAATCATTTTGAAATATCACACAGTGTTATCAGCGTGGCAGAAGATGATTACTCCAGTAATGGGCAAAAAACAAAAGCACACACATCACACACAAAAGCACACATCATTTTCAATTAGTTCATTCCTGTAGTCAGCATGAGTGGAGAAAATAAAAAGTAAAAGTTGCATGGATGTATGTACAGTAAGCATTGCTATTTGCTCAAAATGGGGGAGAAACTGCTTCAATGATGTGCATAAGTGATACTGTATGATATGGAGTTTGAACAAACCGTTTTGAGAATTACCATTCTGATCTGAGAAAAGTGCCAAAGCAACTGAGAAAACTGTAATTATCAACACAGAAGCAAATAATACAACAGTTGTTCTATCCCGTGGAATGCCAGATCTGATGTCATCACCATTGCAGTGGATATCATTGGACTAGTTATAATAAAGAAAATTCAACATATAATAAAAGACAGTTTTGGTAGACGGTTTCATGTTCTCTTTACACTTATATATGTTTATGTGTGTCTTGAAAGCAGTCACATGGCACTGTTCTATTGACCTGCATTGAATTGAATGTGGTACAACATGGTACCACAAAGCCAATGGCCGCTCACATTTGGCATACAAGCAAAACCTTAACTGTCATGAATCCTTTCTTTACCACATATATGTCTCTCAGATGTTCATTTTGTTTCTAGTTGACACCAGACCACATATCTCAATAGTGAAGTACTATCACTGCAGTTGAGTATGTGCTTGTGACTCCCATGCCAACAAGCCTGGCTCTTTGGCATTGCGGTCAAGCTGCAGGTTTAGTACCCCGGACACCCGGGCTCAAGGTCAGGTGGGGTGACCGCTCTTTCTTGTCACTGCATATGGTGTCAGAAGTGGGATGGTTTACCGTAAGGCCATCAGAGCAGGCTTGTGCAAAATTCCGAATTTTAGAATGGGTCTCCATTCAATTCATAAATTGGAATTAGAATTGAATTGGCTCTGCCCCACCAGAAGTTGAATTTAAATTTAAATGGGAATGGCAGGAAGTGGAATTAAATTCATGGCAATTCAAAGCAATTCCACAGTCACAACAGACAGAATGTGTTGAATCTCACATACATTCAGTTTTGGGAAGGCTACTTTGGAAATGTAATTTCTTACTGTTTTAAGTTATAAGTTGTGTGTTTGATGTGATCATATCTGACATATACTGTGAGGCTTCATTTTTAAACACTACCCTTAAATTATGTGTATGAATTTCTTTAAATTTCATTGAATTTCAATTCTACTTCCTTTAATTCAATTAATTCATTGGAATTTAGGAGTCATTCTCAATTCAATTCTGAATTTTGCACAAGCCTGCATCAGAGGCGGGCCCGATGTGTGAGCCGTATGAAAGACCCCCAGGATAGGTTGGCCCCTGTGTTATGGACCCCAGAGATGTTTGAAGCACTAGTGTGTGGGGCACCCTGGAGGCATGAGGGATGCCAGTGTGTGTGAAGCACACGGTTATGGTTCCCGAGGAGGAGGGCAGAGTGACGGAGTGCCGTCATTTGAGCATCCACTCTGACTGCCATACCATAGGGGCAGCCGTGGCCTACTGGTTAGGGCTTCGGGCTTGAAACCGAAAGATTGCCGCTTCGATCCCCGACCAGTAGGAAAAATGTGGGCGGGGGAAGTGGTTGAGCACTGCTCTCTCATACCCACATCCACGGCTGAAGTGTCCTTGAGCAAGGCACCTAACCCCTCAATGCTCCCCGAGCACCGCTGTAGCAAGGCAGCTCATTGCTCCAGGTTAGTGTGTGCTTCACCTCACTGTGTGCTCTGTGTGCTCTATGTGTTCATTAATTCACAGATGGGATAAATACAGAGACCAAATTTCTTCTATAAGTCCTTGTGCAAGTATACTTAAAAAAATAAAAATCTGATTTACATTTTACAAAAGGAAGAAAGCATGCTAGTTTATGCCACAAAGTTGTCATTTTGAACAAGAGAGGAAATATACCTGAAATTATGTAAGTAATGCAATCTTCAGTTTGTTTGGCATTTTTATTGAGTCAGAATAAATTGGACTCAGTTTAGCTGTTCCCAAGAATCGCGGAATCTGTCTCTGCAGCTCCTGTGATTCTGGATCCCAAGTCTACACACTTGGATCCTTACTGTTGTGAGAATCTGTCCAGGGTGCCATAGTACTCTGTCAATAATGTTGAGAGAATGCCTATCTTTTATGACTTTTAAGCCTCTGAGGGCTTTAACTGCTGTATAGGTTGGAGAGAACACTGCGTGGAGTGTGGGTGTGATGAGTGGAAAGGAAGGCCCTGAGAGTGGAGAGTGATATGTGAACTTATGAAGGTGAATATGAAGCACTTTCACCACCAGTCTTTCAAAGTCCCCTGACAGTGGAACAGACACACCAGAAAAAATGAGTGCAGCTGGACCAGGAGAAAGGGGAGCTAACATTCTCTGACCTTGATAACACACATCTACACACTTTCACACACACTTTCAATGAAAGAGTGTTCCATTCTTTGATATTGAGTGGGATCTCTCTTCTGAAGAGATTACCAGGAAAGATTTCAGTTGCAGTAGAGCAGCACATAAATGGATAGTTCTCTGGTGTAGAGGTGTTTGTGTCTCTGAATAACTCATATGGTCATTTATAGATTTTTGCTCACATTTCACTATTTAAAAGTGCCCTTAGAAATTAGACATCTAGTGATTACTGATAGTTGGATCATTTCTCAGAGAGGAAACTATAAAATCATCCAGATATAAATGAGTGGTGCAACATTTCCACATCCTTTGTGTGCTTTCTCTGTAGGTTTAACATGACTCATTATGCAGTGGTGTATGGTTACCAGTGGTGGAATGTAACGAAGTACAAATAAATAAATAAAACAAGTAAATTTTCCACGTATTTGTACTTTACTTAAGTAAAATTTATAGTGCATACTTTTGACTTTTACTTCGTTACATTTTACAGCAATTATCTGTACTTTTACTCCGCTACATTTCTACAACACCATCGTTCCTTTTTACGATACATTTTATGATCAGTTTTTTTTTTCTCTCTGACAAACACGTTTGTTTTACCGGGGGGTTGCTACCAAAGATTCTGGAGCGCTACGTGCATTCTTAGAAACATAAGCTTCTAGTCTAGACCAGGCAAAGCGTGAGCTTGTAGCCATCTGCATTCGGTAGGCTATATTCACCAGACCCATGGCTACACTGTACATGCAACTGTGTTCTGTGCCTTTCTCTGTCTGTTATCTGCAGCGTTAGGGCCTCCTCTCCGATGAGATTGCTATCCGCGGATCAGCGAAGTTACAGGCTATGCCCATGGTTCTGTCACACGTCTGATCATTTGCGGCACAAATGAATAGTAGACTATTAATGAACCGGTGGCCGGAAAAAACGTAACATTTTCCAGATTAGGAAATATTCCTTAATTGTGTGTGATTAAATAAAGATGCATAGCCTACAATTGGGGGGTAGTAACGTGAGCGCTCATTCAATGTCTATGCGTCTGCGCAAGTGAAACTGAACTTAATCATAAAGACACCTTTCTCAGCAACTTTTCTGTTCAATCAGCATAATTGGCATTACGATCCACCTGACGTTTCCCTTGTCTACCCCGTTAAACTTCAGGCTCTCGTGTTTTGCTGAATGATATTACTCAGCAGATCACCCTAGTAGATAACCAGAATTACAGTCTCTAGAATTGTAGGTCAGAATGTAAACTGGGCCACAGATGGTAAGCACAATTGCATTAACTTAAAACTATCTAGTCGAGTATAACCTAAAACTAGCTTAATTAAAATGCCACAGCCCATACTGATTTTTCCTTTTAGAATATATATATTAAGAGAATAAATCATTATACAAATACTTTTACTTTTAATACGTATATAAGTACATTTAAAAGCAGGTACTTTTTACTTTTACTTAAGTAGGGTTGTCATTGTGGTACTTTTACTTTTACTAAAGTAAATATTTCTCTGTGTATTTGTACTTTTACTTAAGTACTGAATTTCAGTACTTCCTCCACCACTGATGGTTACAAAGTAAACCGAGATAAACAGACTGAGGTGTAAATTCTACCACCAGTTGGCTGGGGAGTGACTATGAGTGTGGCACTAAACACAATCCCCTGCTGACTCTATCTGATTGGGCTCGTTATAATGAAATTGATATCTTTAAAGGTTTATAGTACTCTAGATCTATACAACATTTCATACAGTCATTAAAGCAGGAGAGGAGAGGGTGATTCTATGTCTGATCTGAGCTCAGACATGCATGTACTGTAGTGAAACAGTGCAAAATAGAAAGAGATCCCTATAGCACACACAAACCAGTAATATTAAATTGATGTGATTGCATTCACTGACATACAGTTGTTTTGGTGGGGAAGTATTGGAGGCACTTTGCCTGATTGTCATATGCTTAGTTTAATCTGTTTATCTTGGATTATCTGGTATTATCAGGGGAAAGAAACCACAAGAATGGTTATTATTTTTATGACTGTTATTATCATGATTATTTGTCCCTCTTGCTGCTAAGTGAGACTGAAAGGCCTCATGAATACAGTCACAGCACAGTCATGCTACCTCAGATTAACATTTGGTAACTAATACATATTTTTCATAGTGTTTCAGATAGTTCCATTTATGATGTCTGCATTCATTCTGTGTTTTTATGTTTTTTGAGCAGCTTGTATTGTTTGCATCATTTACCATGTGAAAACATAACTAACTATAATAAATGTTGATCTCATTTGGTTTCTTTGCTGGCCCTTTGCTGCAGCCTCTGTCCACTGCATAGCAACAGCCATCCTCATCATCACTTTATCATAGATCAGTTGGATCACAAACAGGGTCTGTCCTGACAGTTACATACACATGCCATCATCGTAATCATGTCACCATAGATCAGGGGTACAACATTCATACAATCAGGGTCAAAATCCCACTCAGCGTTCTGTTATTGGCACATACCCTATACATACACTAGCAAGCGTTAGTGTACACTCACTTGGAAGCCTGTGGCATATTCATGCATTTGCAATGTGTTTTATCAATTTTGAACGTTGTCAAAGTGATGTGTGTTTTTTCACAAAGAAAATATATTATGTTTTATTAAACACATAACGTAAATGGTTGCATACTCTGTACCTTTTTTACAGTTGGAAACTCTATTTATGACATTGATGACATACATACATTGATCAAACAACAAACAAAATCCAACTAGTCCGAAAAGTGAATAATCAAAGAATATAAGGTAAACAATAACTGTACATAAAGATGTGGTATGATATCCGCAAACCTGAATCAGTCCAATGATATAAGCGGAACTTTATCTTTTCTTCAATGCAACTGTTTTGTTGCTATAATCCTTAGTGTTTCCATGGTGATCAACACTGATTAATATATCAATAGGTATACATACTGGTATACCTATTAGTCAAATGTGTCAGACCTGTAGTTTCTAATTGGCAAGGTGATGCTTTAAACTGGCTACCTGTAAATATGTCACTATAGCTATTCAAAATATTTTCTCAGCTGTTGCATAGCCAACGTTTGTATTACTGTAAATTCCTGACCATTAATTGAGGTTTATACATTGATTTTGCAAAATGTCTTAAGCTATGAGGTTAATACATGGGAGTGGGCTATACATATACATTTCTTTTCTATATTCTTATTAAAGCACAATATGATTCTGATTCACGGGGCTATTGGGCACTGTGGCTAATATACGGATTCAGCTAATACTTGGCTTTTTCCCCCCGCATAAAACACTGTCTTGCCCTTTATACACAATGCTACTAATACCAGAGCTGGACAGTAACGGAGTACATTTACTTGAGTACAGTACTTGAGTACAATTTTGAGGGATCTGTACTTTACTCAAGTATCATTTTTGGGGAGTACTCATGACTTTACTGAAGTACATTTGAGAGGCAAATATTGTACTCTTTACTCCACTACATTTCTATCCATAACCGTGAGTATCCGTTACTACTTCTAAAAAAAAAGGAAAAAAGAAAAATCTCGGAAATCTTCAATTTGTTGTTTCCCTCTCAAACGTGATTGGATTGTGCAGGCGCCACTGATTGGGACAGCCTATCACCTTCAGCTTTCCGCCAAAGTCAACTCCATGGTCAGATTTAGATAAGAGACAAAACCATGGACGAAACAATGGATGAAGACGCAGCAGGTCCATCCCGTGAATGTGCCAACCTGTGGCCCCACCTCACCGGACTATTTAAATTTTCTTAATGATAGTTTTCGCTTCAAGTGTTTAAATGACAAAATAGTATTTTGTATTTAAAATACATATTTTAAATAAATGTATTAGAAATACTGCCTATCCTTGGCAACATGGTAAAAAGATGAACTTGACTTGATTTTACTTTCAATTCCTTTTACATTCTCCAAGGTATTAACATTAAAAAATTTCATAACTCCGTGTAGGACGTTTCTGTACATAAATGTAAGCACTGTGGCAGTAGTAATGCAATATTTTTTAAAAAAAATGTCGGCTACTCTTAATACTCAAGTACTTTTAAAAACAACTACTTCAGTACTTTTACTTAAGTAGACATCTGACTGTTGTACTTTTACTTGTACTTGAGTAAAATTTAGCAAAGGGTATCTGTACTTTTACTCAAGTAATGAAGTTGTGTACTCTGTCCGCCTCTGACTAATGCACAAGAAATTACTGTACTGAGCGTCAAACAAGGCCCTCACCACGTCTGTACTGTCTCTTGAATAATGCCTGTAGATTAGGTTTTAAACTTTGCAGATATGTTGCATGATCATTCAGATCACCAATGTGGCTGTGCATCTTCCGGAACTCTCTCACTGCGTGACCACAGACGTGTAATTTCAGATAGATTTCACCTTCTTCACTCAGTCCCTGGTCTTTCATTCTCTTGTCAATTATTTGGAGGAGGTCTCCAATATCTGCATCTTTGTAGCAGGCTGTACTTTCCCTGACACAAAGCTCTCACATTCTGTATTGACAGCATCACAGATATCCTGGATCTGCTGTTGATTTCTATGATTTTTTCCAAGCCACTGTTTTTTCACAGTGAATTTTTCCAGTCCACAATCCTGCAAATTGGACTGAAGAATCCGTTCGGCATGTCCAGGGTTTGTCTTAAAATGTGACAGCAGCACAGACTGAACTCGCTTACAAACATCTTGCGCTGATATCAAATTAATTGACAGGTTTATATAATGACTTTCCATAACTTCTCAAATTCACTTTCAAGATCTTTATCAGCTAGAAAAGTTATTTTCCCCTTATATTTGACCTGCAGTTCTTGAATCTTTCTCTGTATTATATCTGATGCAATTTTCTTCATAATTTCGATTCCCTCTCTCGTCTTAATGGGTCTCTTTAAAGAGTTTTCTATCGAAATCTCAGTCTCTCTTCTCAGGCGTCTGACACTGTTCCTGAAATCTTCTTTGTATTGCTGCACCAACAGAGAATGGCTGTCATTCTTTGCAAAATATTCTTCAAGGTTTTTGTCGATCACTGCCACTTCTTTGTTCAGAGTTGCTGCAGCCTCATGTAATATTTCTGCCAGTTTGGATTTAGAAAAATCTCCATCTTCAGAAATTAGTTTTTCTTTCTCACAATGCCAGTTGCGCATTGAGGAACAGAAAGACCACACCCATTTTTCGAATTCAGCACATAGTGTGTTGTAAGTGTCAGCCACCATGCTATTTTTGAAATTAAAAACGTATTTCTCAGATTTCACGACATTCCACAAGATGTTTGTCCACTTGTTGAACTCTTTTGCATCATTCATCTCGATGTCATCAGATATGTGTACGGAGTCAAGCAAACTCTTCTTGAGCCCATAGACAGCTTCACTGTAGCCAGCATTCACTGGGGCCATCAGTTGACTTCCATTCCAAAGTGCAGGGATGTAGAAGTTGTCTTTGTCAGAATCATGTTTCATCACATCAGTGAACTTTGTGTTACCTTCTTTTCTCCACATTTTACCTGCTATCTGGGTCATCTCATCCAGCTGCTCCATCAGCTTCGTCCTGTCTCTCTTGTTGTTCTCGTGAGCAGCCATGTCTGGCTTGTTCTGATGCACAAACACACATCTGGGCTTCTTTGGAACTTCCTTCATTCTGAAGAATGCATGGACCACAATCTGCAGAATGTCCTTCATCTCTGTGTTGTTCTCCATGGAAACGTTGATGATGGTGATGTCACTGAGTCCTATGACCAGCGTTGCGAGTCCATTGTCATGTTCGTAGTTTGTGTCTAATGTGGCCAGCTCAGGTGATTTTAGGCCCTCTGTGTTGATGACCATGATGAAGTTACACTTGAGCTCAGATCTGAGTTCCTCAGAGACTTTAATCAGCACCATGAGCCTCCTCTGGTAGATGCTCCACTGCTGACTGCAAACTGCTCTTCAAACATGGTGTTGAGGAGGGTGGACTTCCCAGTGCTCTGCACTCCCAGTACAGCACAGTCATCACCAGGATCCTACTCTTGGAGTCCCCCAGCTGATGTAGCTGGGTCAGGACTTCTGATATCCACTTCATTGGGATGCTTGCTGCGTCTCCATCGACCAGCTCAACTGGAAACCCATCCAGCAGCATCTGAGCACACAGAGAAGGTACAGTAGGTGCTGGACTTGCTGTTTGGCTCTTTTGTTTTCTGGAAGGGAGCAAGCACACAAGTTGGCCCAGCTCACGTAAGAAGTGCTCAAGACCCAGTGTGCAGTTAGAGATTTGATCAGTTAATGATGCAGATGGTCCCCTGGCCTGTGGTATTCTGTGAGAGTGTGTTTTCTGTTGTTCACAATTCTAATGACAAAGGTTGTCCAACTGAATTTTTAACCACTTAAGGAAATAGAGGCGAACTACTCTTGACTGGGATATCCCATCTGTGAAGTTGGTCATGGCCTCAGAAATATCTGTCTGGTGCTGCTTCTTTCTCAAATCACTAACTTTGTGCTGGAGTAAAGCTCTGCACTGCTTTACATCTTGCCCTTTGACCATCTTTTTCATTCTGTACATTTCTTCCTCCATTTGGCTGATTTCCTTCCACATTTTTCCATGCAAGGGCAACTGTCGCACCTTGAAATTTGCAATATCATCAATACTGTTACTGATGGCTTCAGCGTAACGTCTGCCCTCAACACACTCGCTGCAGTCCTCATCTACTTCAATACCAGCCTGACGAGCAGCCTCCGCCATGTCCACCATTTTCATTACGGCTGATTTCTTTTCAATGACTCCACTCACACAGGACCGAAGGGTCTTCACAAACTCTGCATCATTCTGCCTCTTCTTTATGATCACATTCTTGTCCCTGATGTTGAGTTTTCTGCATATATCTTTGAGTGTCTCCATGCTGAAATTCTTTGGGAGCTGGAGACCAGGAACAGCTTTGCTTTGTTCCTTTTGTTGGTCAGAGTGCTTAGGTCTCCCTGTAGGTAATTACTGAATATGAAAACTGCAGCTGAGGTTTGACACAGAAAGGAAATCTGGGTCTTAAACAGCATACCGTCTCCTCTCAGATTGGCCATAGCTACTGGCTCGGTGAATATGTCTGTGTTTCCTTTCCCACAGGGGAGGTACCAGCTGACCTCAACCAGTCCATCTGAGATTCTCCTGGGCACATCTCCACACTCCATGTCATTATGAACAAATGCATAGTTTTGCTGATGAGGATTAAGAAGCTTGTTCAGAGTTTGAGATTTGGCTAAACTGCTCTCTCCTAGTCTAACACCATAGGGATGGCTTTTTCCACAATCCTGCCCTGAACAAATGCCTTGTCACTAGCTACAGATTGAGGTCTGAACTTTTTCACCAGGTCTCTCATGGCCCACAAACATCAGGGTGCTTTGTTGGGTATCACAATTTGGCAACAACAGAGGAACAGCAGACTGGCACATACAGTGGGCAGTGATTCGACTTGGCCAGCTTCACTCGCGGTCCGCACGCGGGATCACGCGGTATCACATGACTTTAAAGGGGACATATTATGCAAATTTCACTTTTTGCATCCTTTTGTACCTCCATTTGGGTCTCTACAGCTCCTAATAACACTCCAAGCGCGAAAAAAAGCCATCCGTTTTCTGTGAGTCAGTTGAACGATTTTGGTGTCAGGAATCATAGGCTTCTATGAGCCATTTGAATGGCTCCCTTATAAGATCTGTTCATTTTGCATGCTATTGCACTATGGTGTCTTTACAATGAACAAAACAATAAATAAATGTACAATGAAATACTTTACAAACTATGTACATAGTTACGAAGTGTGAAATATTGCACAGGGTATGTGGAAGACTTGATGGGCTCCATCATGGGCGAGGTCTTTGTGGACCAAGAAGCATACAGGGAGGAACTCCTATAAATAAGCATTCCTCCGGACCTGTCCTCAGAGTTTGAGCACCCAGAGAAGGAGGGGGTGATCGCCAACTACAGTATGTGTCTCGCTTCAATCCAGGGGAGGCAGTTTGAAGCCCACGTATTGTCCTTGGCTGTCAGGAAACTCCCAACGAACACGCAGGACCACACATGACGGGATGACGACCCTTATTCTGCATCCAAGGAATCCCCAACACCAACTGACAAAGCTCCTGTAGGCAAGCTATCTGTAACGACTTTAAAAAAAAAACATTGCAGTAGTTAGCAGGTTCCATAATCTGTCAGTTCTGTCAAAAGTGCAAAGTGCAATTGTCATATTGCATATGTCATGTTTTATTTCTGTTGTGTGTAATAAATATATTGTAATGTCTTAAATGTGTTACGAGTGTATGTTTGATACCTGCTGAATTTGCAGACAATAGCCATACATAAAAAGAAAGAAAACAACAATTGGGGCATGTGTTGGTGTGTAGGCCTAGCCTGGCTAGCGCCACCACTTCTCAATGAGACGTGGTCTGGGAACCAAACGTTCATTTTCTCGTATTTGAAAAAAATGCCCAGATCCATTTATTGGGTGCCACGGATGTCTATCAAATGCGTCTGTGCATAGCTCATCATTGTCTTGCTTTCCCCCCTGTTCTGTGATTGGTTCCCTATCTCAGGCGAAAATTTGCTCCATGGTCTCCAGGCTGCCTTAGCAGCGTGAATCAAATCGCGCGCAAGGCAGCATGGGAACACCTGTCACTTCTCATAAACACTGGGAAAAACTAATAAGTAGCTTACTAAATAACACATACTGCTCTATTCCCTGTAGCCGTAAGGCCCCATGGTCAGCTCTGTATATGTTCAGTACGTTCTGAAGAGAATAAACATTCAGGCACACCGGGTATAAACCCGTCTGCTGCAGACGTCGTGTGATCTATAATGGTAAGGTAAGGTAATATGGCAGCATACTCACTAGCTCATTTGTAAATAAGTAACACGGTAACATATTTGCAGGCCTTTCTGTAGCTTAGAAAAGTTACCTGTGTAATCTCCTGGCAGCATATACTCTGCCTCAGTTGGCATTGCCCAACAATTTCCACAAGCACACCTATATAATAATTAAAATAATAATAATAAAAGCTAATCAAGTGCTGTGAATCTAGGGAAGTTTCAAATACAAGCAAATGTTAAATATTGTAAAAAGACTGGCTTTGTCACGAAAAATTACATTACGTTTACTTCACAGGCTGAACAGGGTAAAAGCTAATAGCCAAGACTAATTTGGCACGTAGCCTAGGAGAGATAGCAAATACATTGATTAAAAAAGTTAACAAACCATTTAGAAACTGCTTACAGCATTCGTGAAGGTGTTTCTGCAGGTGGCTCCTCTTCATCTTGATCTGGGTCCGACTCTGGGTCGAAAATGTTGGGCTAGAGTGCGCCTCTGTATTCCGTCATTTTCACCCAAGCAGTTGAGTTTTCACGTGAAGAAAACGAACAGCGTAAACATCTGACAGGTGGGGCGTGGCCAGCAGTAGCTTATTTGCATAAAAGTGACAGAGTCCTTAAACGGCTCATTCTGAAAGGGACTGAAGCTGGCAAGAATAGAGGCTGCAGAGATCTCTTTATGTGAGATTGATTTTGTGCAAAAAACTTTATGAACATGTTTTGTATAGCCCATAGACATATTCTAACTTGTTTAAAAAGAGGTATAATATGTCTCCTTTAATTTGTATTTTTCCAGTGACGCTGCAACGACGCTGCAACAACCCAAACAACCGGTAGATGTCTCAAGTGAGCAGGGTGTCTCGTAAAAAGAAATGGAGCCTGGAAAACCCTACACAGACTTCACTACAGACTTTAGCAGACTGGTTTAGAAATAATTTAATAGCCAGAAAGATGCCTGCCCTGCCCTAATAAAGAAATATTTAGTTAACTGCAAGTGAATCCCGTTTGCAGCCGTACAAGAAACGCAGGACAAATGAAACATTCTGGTTTTCTCCGAGTGCAACGATGATAGACAGACATCATTTGGACAAAATATAGAGCATATTTAAAGGCCCCCTAAAGAGTGTTTAAATAAAATTTCCAAAATAATTTTAATAACGCATAAACTCTTAATACAGCGAATGGTACTTCTTGAAGTTTCTGTTCAGGCATGAACACTAAGCCCCCTGCCCCCACCCTACTTGTAGGAATTCTCAGTTCTCTTTCTACAGACTGCTGTCGGTACATTCCGTCTATATTGTATCGGAGTTATGTTTATACTATGTTCTGTACTGTAGGGGAACCCTTCTTTAGTGCTGCTTTACAACTTTAAAACTCCTGACTGGGATGCAACAACCATGGGTGTCTCTGAGGGGGTCAGGGAGCAAAGCTCTGTATACCTGCTGGCTATTCCTATCAGTGCGTGTACCTTGCTCCCACTTGCTCTTGACCTCAGTGGTTAATAACTCTTTGTTTAATGTTTAACTAATGACAAGCCATTCAACGACCTAGGCTTGTCCCATGTTTTAACTTCAGAGAAGGTTCTAACTACAAGTAGAGGTGTCTTAATCCCTGAGACCCTAATGGTCTGGTTGTACTGTATGTTTAGAGGACTTTGACATACAGTATCCTGCCTCTGCAAGCAGGACCAAGAGATATACATGTGCTAGGCATTATTGTCAGCATCATGGGACATACACTTTCAGTACATCTGCATCTGCATACATTGCTGCTGACACAAATAACTGCCACCATGGGATGCAGTATGAAACATACCAGGAAACTGAAGGATATTATTATATAGTGAAGCACCATCCTCACCTCCTCGAGTTGACTTCCATGGTTGTTTACCTCGGCGTCTCCATTAATTGCTGGTCACTCATTTCTTCTTCCACCCCGTCCAAACCTGTGTCTCAGATCAGCACAGTCCAAAGAGGAGAACACGCTGGAACAAAAATGTTATTGTCTTCAGACACTGGAAAACACTCAGGTTTCTAAACCAACCCGTTTTTGGTTTAGAAATGATATGATTCAAATGCAGTTTAACAATCTAATAGTGTCCATAGTGTATCAATTATAAACATTGTCTGTCTTCTGTCAGACCAAAACATTCTGTGATCTAAGGAAATCTATGGAAATACAGATTTGTACACACTCAACATTGATCTGTCACATTATGGCATTTGTACACATCCTTAACTCATTGAGTGCCGAAAACATAATATTACGTTTTTCCTTCCCATGCGTTGAGTGCCAAAAACGTTTTTTAATTACGAAACTAGACACTCTAACACACCTTATATGTGATTTTGGGAACTCTGTGATGAATGGAAATGAAATATATGACGATCGAAAACTCATGAAAACGCACAATCTGGACATTTTATCTGGACATTTTATCATAACTCGGTTGCCGCTTTGGGTCGAATCAGTGACGCATGCACGTCAGGTCAAAACCAGGCCATTTTCGTGGGTCTATCACTAGGTGGCAGTCTCGCCAGGTCTCGCTGATCACTTCCCGGAAAGTTTACACAAGTAAGTAACAGGCAACACTTCATATTTCATGAAAGACGTTATATCTCCATTTCTAGAAAAAAAACAGCGATTTTGATGAAAACTAGCCACTGTTTAGCTTGGGATTTCTCAGGAACAGAGGCTTGTAGAAATACACGGTTTGCACCCACCGAGAGCTTAAAGTCTCACCTTTTAAACGAGCCATTGTATGTGTTCATAGCTATAACACAGAATATGCTGTGGCTGTACAAAAATCATCAACAATGGTCTAGATTGCTGGCACTCTAGGACAAAGCTCCCGAAAACAGCTTGGCATTCAATGAGTTAAGGTATTGACTGATAAAATAACCAGAAAAGCAGTAGTTCCTCCGCGCTTCTGTAATTAACTATCTGGTGCGTCAACGGGAGAGGACTAATTGTAGTGAGAGAGAGGAGTTTTACCGGAGCAACACAGATGTTTAAACTTCAGATTTTTATTTTAATGTGACAACATAAGAAACTAACGTTTCAACGTTCTGCCACGTCTTCGTCAGAGTCTATTGTGTCACTTTTTTAGAAGACCAATTAGAAGTCTGAAGACAATACTATCAACTATACAGTAAAAATAAACTATATACGAAGCATTACATTACACATGGTGAAATAAAAAAACAAAATACATGTTGTACTACAGACTTACTGTTCATTTTCTTCTTCCAAATCTTCCTTCTTTAATATTCCTCATAAAGATTTGAAGATTACGGCAATGTACAACATTTGAAAAGCTTAGGTTAGCAGTAATCATAAAGAACAACGTAGAAACTATGATCAAGTTAGCCGTTCAAATGCAGCCTATCCTTCCACAGTAACAAAGGTTACATTTTTATTTAAGTCATGGAAACAAAGAGTGAATTTCTTATATATCTGTTTCAGTGCATACCGAATACAAACGTCCATCCATTATTCTAACAGATCATAATCTAACAGCATTATGTATTTATTTTATTTATTCAATGTCCTCATGGGATGGGAAATAGCCTGACTTAAAACTCAATTTTCACTGAGATTGTTTTTATTTGCAGATAATAGTCAAAAAAGCACATGATTTACATATTTTTTACTTAAATTTCATGAATGTATTTACATACAGTATAAAACCCTCAGGAGCTACAGGCTGCAGAAATGCTTTTAATTAAACAAGTCAACTTCCATCATAATAAGGGACATATTGGCCAATGTCACAGATTGTTTTTTCCAAAAAGTATGCCTGATATCTGAGTTTATTCCTGTGCTTTTTCAAGTCGAAGTGCATGGATATGATGAATTTTTTGAATACTGCTTACAAGTCTACGTTGTACAAACTGATTCATGTTTAAAATAGCAGTGTAGAAATAACAACACCATGTTTTGAGACATGGTGAATTTATTGAATCCTGGCAACATGATTCCAATAATAATCTCTTTATACAAAAATGTGTTAAACACAGTCATGCTCAAGCAAGAACAGACGAGTGTGTATCCAAATAAAATGCAAAGCTATAGGGGATATTTGTGATGATAAACACATTTTGTTTCAGATTCTTTGAATCATTTGAATCATTTTTTTCAGTCAAGAAAGTGTATCTGCTCTGCATTTGAAAATATGGTATTCAAGTCTTAGAGTAGATGATACAAATTATGTATTAGACAGTGATGACGTGTGAAGTAGCTTATGCTCGTGACAAATAGGTCTATGTGTGGAATGAATTGTTTAAAAGGAAAAATAGCTAAATGTCAAAAAAATTATATATATATACAGTATAATGAATAACAACTTGAAATGTGTGTATGTTGAGAGAATAGCTTAAATGGAAGATATGACCACATCAATTTGTAAAGTACATAGCTGCCACAGCACCCAGGTATTGCGCTTAAGTGCACTTGTATTTGCACTTAATTATTACATTAATTTTGATATAAAATATGAAAATATGTAAGCCTTCAGTAAGTTTAGAGAATCCATTTTAAATATATTTGAGGTCACAGTGAAGGTTGTGAGTCTGTGAGGAGAGTTTTGAGGTTGCTCTGGATGATGAGGGTTCGGTAAGTTTTGAGTCTGAAGACTTTTGAGAATGTTGAAGATGAGGAGGCTTTAGTAGTTCTTGGGCTTGTTGATTTTGAAGAGCATCCGTTTGAGTCTGAAGACTTTGGAGAGTGTTAAAGATGAGCAGGATTCAGTAGGTCTTGAGTCTGAAGACTTTTAGGAGAGTGTTGAGGATGAGGATGCTTTAGTAGGTCTTGAGCCTGAAGACTTTGGAGAGAGTTGAGGTGGCGCTGGCGTATATGAGGAAGGAGCCCTCACTGCTGTGGAAGAACTCCCAGTCCCTACAGCCCACCGTCAGCAGCTCATGAACGGACACAAACCCCTCTGAACCCTGCCATCTGAGAACACACACACACACACACACACACACACACACACACACACACACACACACACACACACACACACAGACGAACAGATTAGCTGCACAAGCCCATACAATTCAGAAGGACAAACGCTGGCTCACTTCAGTGAGTTTTGCTTTCTGTTGTTGATGTCAGCTGTCAAATGTAGCAGGTTCTTTCTTGTAGAACAGAGGAAGGTATTCAAGGACAACAAACACTGCAGTCTACTCTGCAGGCAGTACTGCCTCTGACCTGTAGATGGCACTGTTGAGTGAGTAGGATGTGCCGTTGTAGGAGTTGGCCACCACCAGGAAGCTCTGCGTCCCAACCGTGAAGAACTCCCAGTCCACTGCCCTGCACATACAACAAGCATAATAAAACAGACTGGTGGAGTGGAGTGTGTGTGTGTGTGTGTGCGTGTGATACACTGTGCGTGGCTGTTTGTGTGTGTGTTTGTGTGTATAAGAGAGAGACAGTGTTAGTGAGTGTGTGTGTGTGCGTGCGTGTGCGTGTGTGTCAATGTGTGTATTTGTGTGTGACTCACGTGTGTGTGAGTATGTCCTGGAATCTGATGAACCTCTGCAGCTCCATGTTGAGCTCGTAGATGGTGGAGTTGATGGAGTATTGGCTCGACCCGCGTGTGTGTAGCTCCCCATTGGCCACCGCCAGGAAGACCCGCCCATCGATCTCAAACATCTCCCAGTCCGTCGCCCCGAACGTCTAAGAAGCACAACAGCATACCAGTTACTACATCTAAGAGACAACACCATGTCAGTGCAGTAGGATGTACATCTAAGAGATTTACATCACCACTTGGGGCAGTCGTGGCCTACTGGTTAGAGCTTCAGGCTTGTAGCCGGAAGGTTGCCGGTTAGATCCCCGACCAGTAGAAACGGCTGAAGTGCCCTTGAGCAAGGCGCCTAACCCCTCACTGCTCCCCGAGCCCCGCTGTAGCAGGTAGCTCACTGCGCCGGGATTAGTGTGTGCTTCACCTCACTGTGTTCACTGTGTGCTGAGTGTGTTTCACTAATTCATGGATTGGGATAAATGCAGAGACCAAATTTCCCTCAAGGGATCAAAAGAGTATATATACTTATACTTATGAAGTAGTTACTACATCTAAGAGATCTACAACACCATGTCAGTGCAGTATGATGTAATGCACCTTTTCATTCAGAGGTCGTAAATGATTGTGACCCACGTGGCAAACAGGTTGTGCCAGAGAACTTTGGTTCTGATCGTTACCATAAAAACCTGGAATTTCCCCACCTGGCAGCCAGCCCCCTACATGTCTGTCTGAAGCTTCAGCGGTTGCCAGGTTTGATTCTGTTGGTTTGGTTTACAAGCAAAGCCCCTTTTTTCTTTAAAGCTGCTCTAAGCGATGTTAGGCAATGTCACTTCTGTTGATGTTCAAACAAAACAGAGAGCTAGCTCGATACTCCCTCCCTCTCCCTCTCCCTCTCATGCGATTGAAACTCTCCTAAACATGCATCTCATCGGTTATTGGCTGGACACTGAAGCCTGTTGGTCTACTGCTTCTCCAAATGAATGAGCTCTAACCAGCATGAATAGATGAATATGGATGAAGCAGATGCCATGTGGAAGAGGCTGCACTCACAGTGATGTCCTGAAAGTGCTGGAACTGCCCGGCCACCCTCACATAGATGGTGGAGTTGATGCAGGTTGTGACGCCATCAAACGTGTTGGCCACAGCCAGGAAGTGGTAGGGCCCCACGCTGAAGAACTCCCAGTCGTATGCGCCGGACGTCAGAAGGGTCTGGTTCACCTCGAAGAGCTTGGTTCCTGGGTTCCACTTGTAGATGACGCTGTCTATGTTGTGGTTGTTGTCAGCTGAAACATACAGGTGCAGACTGAGATTGGAGTTGAGGGGGAAATAAATCTACCATTCCTTTGGAATAAATGACAATAGCATTAGCCATTGTCTTGTTATGAAGACATTTTCATATTTTTTGCTGGCTATAAAGATTTTTTATTATAGATTATAGAAGGTGGTCACTTCAAAAGAGTAAGTCTGGTGATAAAAACATGGATTATTTATTGGTCCATTAGTTTGACTGACAGCTATACCTCTTCTGTGATTGGCCACGGCGAGGTAGGCCTCTCCATGGATGCTAAATGCCTCCCAGTCCTGAGCAGTGTGTGTCTGCAGGCTCTGGTAGCGAAAGAACTTGTGCTTGTGCGGGTTCCACTTATAGATGATGGAGTACTCTTCTCCTCCCCCAGCCTCCTCACTACTGCTGCCTGAGTTAGCCACCACCAGGAAGCTCTGTGGGGGGAAGCAGACCCAACACAGGAGGTCAAGGAGCGGAGACACAGAAGACTGACGCAGCATCCCCCAGGACTGGGTTATGCCAGGACTGTAGGAGACTGATATGTTATCCACCAGCATTGGGTTATGATCAGGGTTTGTGCTCTTCTGTAACTCAGAAGAGCAAGGTGCTACAACTACCAAGGCCATGGGTGTGTGTCTTTATGTATGTATGACAGGTTATACTGCACCTACAGTATGTTTAAAGTTCATACCTTACCTATTCTGTGCCATGCCAAGGATGAAAGTGTTACTGTAAGTGCTAAGGGCTAACAGAGAGGCTACACCAGACACATAACTGAAGGGTTCCGTTACGCATTGCGTCTGCTGCAACAATTAGCTTCCACTATGATCAGGAACTGGCTACACCAGACGTGATAGCGGCGCGTACGTTCAGAAAAAATAATCTTCTAAAACTATTTTTAAGCGCTGGGAATGGATCGCTTCAGTTACGCGCCCGCATAGCTTCCCTGTAAGTGACTGGACGTGTGTGTGAGGCGTCTGATCCCCAGAGAGCATGTGTACTGTGAGGTGGACGTGTGTGTGTGTGAGGCGTCTGATCCCCAGAGAGCATGTGTACTGTGAGGCGTAAAAAAAGCCTGATGTTTTATAACGAACCCTCAGGGTGGGCGCAGCTGGTTATAAAGGACTGTCATATTGAGAAAGAATATGATTTGTTCAAAGAGTTGTTTTTTTTCCCTGAGAGAAACTGCAGCTTATAAATGCAGTCAATTATCTCATAACATTTTACATATACATATACATTTATCAAGTGAAATAAATGAAAATTATTTTAATAATATAATAATGTTTTGCTTCATAAACAATGTTATTTCAGCTTAGATGGAACTCTCTCTCCCTCTTGTTCACCTGTGAGTTAAACAACTATGAGTTTAGCACCTGTGACTTCACATGGGAGTGTTCAAGAGCACTTGTTTGTCTTCACTTCAAATGAGGTGATAAATCAAGAGAGTGTAATATCAAACACTGAGGGAGAAATCACAAGATAATAACACCTCAACAATCATCAGAAGGAGGTGGGGCATGAGAAAGGGAGATCAAGAAAGAGAGAGAAAGAGAGGGAGGGAGAGGGGGAGCATAAAACTTGACTGGCAAAGATTAACTACAGTAGGCACAAGAGGAGACCTAGGAGTGTGTGTGTGTGTGTGTGTGTGTGTGTGTGTGTGTGTTCATGTAAATGAGTGTGAGTGTGGTTGTGTGTGTGTTAGAATGTGTGTGTGGGTGTCTGTGTGTACTGTATGTGTAAAAAAGAGAGAAAGCGTGAACCAGGGAGATAGTGTACTCTAAGGGCAAACACACACATACACACACACACACACACAAACACACACAACACACACACACACATACACACACACACACACACACACACACAGACACAAACACACAGACACAAACACACACATACACACACACCTGAGGGCAAACATAACTCAAAGTGATTTATAGTGTCTTTGCTCCTCTCACTCTCCCTCCTCAACTCTGACCACAGGGTTTTCCCCCTCTGAACACTAACCTGAACACACACACACACACACACACACACACACACACACACACCTGTGCACAACCAGGGGCACCCCTCCAAGAACACCTATAACGTAGCATTTAGGGAGGGCCAAAATGGTTTTCTGTCATAGGGCCCAAAACTTTGCACAACACACATCAGATGATTTCATTTAACATTGTTTCAGAAACCACTAAACACACACACACGCACAAGCATACACACTCACACACACACACCCCACACACACAAACACACACTCACACATACATAAAGATGATTTCATTTAACATTGGTTTCACAAGTTTCAGAAACCGCTATACCACTAAACACACACACGCACAAGCATACACACACACACATACCCCACACACACAAACACGCACACATACTGTACATAAAGACACACACATACACACACACACACACACACACACACACACACACACACACACACACACACCCTCCCATGTCCCCTGTGATGACTGTATGTGTGTGTTTCCCACCCTTTTCCCAATGGTGAAGTACTTCCAGGCTTGAGCCTCGAACGTGCTGATGTTCTGGTAGAGCCGGAATTTCCCCTCTTCCCACTTGTAGATGGCGGATCCCGACTGGGAATCCCGTCCGGCGGCAGCCAGGAAGAGTCCAGCGGATGGGATGAAGAAGACCTCGGTGTCGGAGGTCTTGGAACGCGTGTGGAGGTACTGGTAATCCTCCACGTAGTCCAGCCGTGCATGCTCTGCAGCGACACGGGTTAATTCAGATTATAATTTATTAATTCAGATTATAATTTACTGATTCAGATTATAATTTATTGAGATTAAAACTGAGAGTACAAAGTCATATGATGTATTTAAAGTTTCCACTTTTTAACTTACTTTAAATGAATTTAGTTTATTCACACCATTCACATCCTGATACTAACGCCTGATTTTAGACTTGTATACTACGTTTATTACTCTTACAAAGACCTGCTATAACACTGGTAATAAAACTGTGTATAAGATGTTATAAGCATGCTATAAGCAGGCAGACCTTCGAGCATAGGGAGCCACATGAGTCCATCACACAGATAGAGGCCCCTCTTCAGAGTGTTGACCCAAAGCTGGCCCTGCTCTAGATCACCACAAGGGGGCACCAAACCCTCTGTCACGCGCACTTCAGCCTCTGCAGAGCACATGGACACAGAGATAAAGAGTTGCTGTTGTTTTTCATACCCAGTCAATGGATCAGTCAAAGGTGGAAAAAATAACCGACCACTAAATAACATGATGACACCATAGACATGACATAGCATATCACAAACACAAACACGCACACACGTACACGCACTGACACACATAAGGATTCACACATTGCGCCCTCTTGGTGTAACATCATTAAGATGTCACCACTTGCCAAAAGGGTTGGACAAAGTTGTTAGAGCAAGCTGCCAATACCACCATGATTCACGTGTGATGGGATTGGTCCCATCCACCCATCCCATACCCCCCCTACCAACAAACACACACACACACACACACATACACACACACACACATAGCCACACACCTCAGATACAAAAGTCAAGTGCTCATTCTTCTTTGTGTATCTTGGCTGTGCTGCACAGCTTCGAATGTGAAGACAGATATAGGGAAAATTACTCATTATGTAAAAGTGTGTGTGTGTGTGTGCGTGTGCAGGTGCATGTGTGGCCAGGGCATCCATCACTTTTATAGACAGGAGGAAATGGTGTTGGAGGAAGCCCATGGAGGTGCACTGGCTGAGAATGCGCCTTCTCTAAGTGTGCGGTCAGTCAAGGTCTGTTCACCAATCAGAATGCGGTTTTCTTCTCTCCCTGTCCCTTCCTACCTGCCCTCTCTCTACCTACACACACCCACACACACACACTCACACACACACACACACACACGCTGCCCTCTCTCTACCTCTGGCATTATGTGTAGCCTGCACATATCCACATGCACTATACACACCCACACCCACACAGATACACTCACACACACACACACACACACACACACACGCTGCCCTATCTCTACCTCTGGCATGGTGTGTAGCCTGCACATATCCACATGCACTATACACTCCCACACAGACACACTCACACACACATGAGTGCATGAATGAACAGACGTTCTCTCAAAAGGCCAGACCCGGCGGCAGACACAAATTCACAGACGGGCATTACACCTTTCCAGGGGGGGGCACGGGAACTTAAATTGATCACGGTAGTTTAAGCTTACACTTGACGAAACATTCTAATATGAAAATGTAGATGCAATTGTTGTAAAATGGTGCAGCTCCTTTAAGAGAGCCCCGTGCACAGGGATGGAGAGAGAGAAAGCGAGAGGGGATGTGTGTTAGAACTGAGATGCGTGTGGAAAAAGTAGACGTGCTGTTGAGACTGGAGCTAGTCATATTCAAAATAATGCAAAAATAAATCCGCAGATAAAACCAAAATCCTTGTTCATTTGCTAACCACTTTCAGATAGAGTGTTAGGGAGTTAGCCCCGAAGTTACGGATAACTTCGGCCCTGGAGTGGTAAAAAGCTCCCTGTTCTCTGACTAGGTCAGAAGAAAAAAACAGTAAAGGTTAGCACTTTCAAACAAACCCAGAAACTACTAGGCCTACTTCTACTAACTACGATATGAGATACAGCAGGGAAAATAAGTATTGAACACGTCAACATTTTTTTCAGTAAGTATACTTCCAGTGAGGCTAATCGCATGAAATTTTCACCGGACATTAGTATTAACTTAGGTAATCCACACATATATAAAAATCCAAACATTAATGTCAAAAAGTAGAGTTATGAGTAAAAAAGTGGAATGGCACAGGGAAAAAGTATTGAACACGCTAAGAAAAAGCAGTACACAAAGGCAAGGAATGGCAAGGAACAAACTGGAATCTATAAGTAGTTAGAGAAATTATCCCTCCTATCTGTGCAAATTAATATAAGCTGGGTTAGTACATACTGTACTGGTAGGCTATAAAAAGGTTTTTTGTTACCAAGGTGTCACACAAGAAACATTTCATGATGGGTAAAAGCAAAGAGCTCTCCCAAGACCTTTGCAACCTTATTGTTGCAAAACATATCAATGGGACTGGTTACAGATACACTTCAAAACTTCAGAATTATCCAGCAAGCAGTATTGTAGCCATTATTTGCAAGTGGAAGGAACATCACTGCATCATCAACTGGCCATGCACAGGATCTCCTTGCAAGATTTCAGACCAGAAAGTCAGAAGAGTAGCCCAAGAGCCAAGGACCACTCGGAGAAAGCTCCAGAAAGACTTGGAGGCAGCAGGAACAATTGTTACAGAGAAAATCATAGGTAATGCACTCCACTGCCATGGCCTCTATGCACGCTCATCCCGCATGACTCTATTGCTGAAGAAAAAACATGTCAAAGCTTGTTGAAAGTTTGCTACACAACATTTGGACAATCCTATGAAATACTGAGAGAATGTATTCTGGTCAGGCAAGAGCAAAATGTAACTTTTCGGATGTCATACTACACACCATATTTGGAGGAGAAATGGCACTGTGTATCACCCTAAAAATACCCTACCAATAGTGAGGTTTGGAGGTGGTGGCATCATGGTGTGGGCTGTTTTTCATCTCATGATACTAGCAGACTTCATACAGTTGAAGGAATGATGAATGGATCATTTTGTTCTGGGAGAATCTTTCCATCCACCAGGATGATGAGGATGAGACATGGCTAGACCTTCCAGCAGGACAATGATCCAAACCATTTAGCAAAGGAAGATCTCAATTGGTTTCAGAGAAATTAAATCAAGGCCCTGACTTCAATCCAATTGAACAGTTTTGGAAGTTAACTAAAGATCAGGATTCACAAGATGGACCCCTGAAATCTTCAATATTAAAGGACTATCTGTTTAAAAGAATGGGCCAAACTCACACCAGAATACTGTGACTGATTAGTTTCGGCATACAGGAAATGCCTTGAAGCCGTCATTACAAATAAAGGCTTTTCCACAAAGTATTTAAGAAATTTCAGCAGGTGTGTTCAATACTTTTTTCCTGTGTCATTCCACTTTATTACACATAACTCTACCTATGGACTTTAATGTTTGGATTTTTTATATGGGTGGATTAACTGAGTTAATACTCAGGTCTGGTGAAAATTTCATGCAGTATACTCATTGGAAGTATACTTACTGAAAAAAATGTTGACATGTTCAATACTTATTTTCCCCGCTGTATAGCCTACCTGCGAGCCGATAAGCTATATTTGTCATCGGATGACAGGGGTTAGTGCAGAAGTGAAGTAGACTGCGCCACGTAACCTCCTCTCCATTTAGGTGATGGGCTTACCTAATGTTCCTGATTGATTTGCTACGGAATAATACAGATTTTTCAAGTTTTATTTGCTACTTGCAAGATTGACAAACGTATAATATAGGCCTACATTTAATAAGTGTTCAAAATCAATCTATGGGATTGGGGTTGGTTGGAGCAGCCAAACTCGTCCAGGGCGGGCACAGATGACTTCCAGGACAGGCCTGGCCCCCCAAAGCCCCCCCATGCCGCCGGGCTGCAAAAGGCATTCACTCACTATCAGGTATCATACATCCACATATGAACAGGCACACATAGTCATAGAGCATGCATGATCACACACACACACACACACACACACACACACACACACACACACACACACACACACACACACACACACACACAGTCATGTGCTCACATGGCTTTCAATCCTTGTCAGAGCAGTATTTACATATCCACAAACTCACCATGAACATAGGGGCATATGAGCACACACATACACATGTGTAGGTATGAGCACGCACACACACACACACACACACACAAACAAACACACACACAAACACACACACACATTTCATCACTGTCAAAGCAGTATTTACATACCCACAAACTCACCTTGAACATAGAGACATATGAGCACACACAAACACACACACACACACACACACACACACACACACACACACACACACACACACACACACACAGAGAGAGAGAGAGAAACACACACATAGTTACATGCACACATGTCTTTCGATCCTTGTCAGAGTATCAGTGACAGGAGAGAGGTTGGGTTACAGAATTCTTAACACAATCACAGACCTGTGTTTACAGATGAAACTAAGTATCACACACACACACACACACACACACACACACACACACACACACAAATACACACACACACACACACACACACACAAATACGCACACACACACATACAGTCCTCCTCTGCTCTTTGAAACACAGTGGATGTGTGTTGGTAACAACAGAAGGAATGTGCTATAGTGTGTTCTCTTGGCTAAAGGTTCCCAGCAAATTGACAATAAAAAAAAAAACTATAGCATTTGACTGCCACACAAACTCATCGACAGCATAGGAATAGAGGTGTAGTGTGGCACCATAACTGACCTTGTGTGCCTATATAGACTCTCCATAGCGTGGCACTATGCCCAATCTTACTGTAGAGGGCGACTATATAGACTCTCCATAGCGTGGCACTATGCCCAATCTTACTGTAGAGGGCGACTATATAGACTCTCCATAGTGTGGCACTATGCCCACTCTTACTGTAGAGGGCGACTATATACAGTAGACTCACCATAGCGTGGCTATATGCTCTTACTGTAGAGGACGACTATATACAGTAGACTCACCATAGCGTGGCTATATGCTCTTACTGTAGAGGGCGACTATATACAGTAGACTCACCATAGCGTGGCTATATGCTCTTACTGTAGAGGACGACTACAGCTATCCTGGTGTGCCCTCTAGAGGAGGATGAGAGGATGATAGCCAAAGATGGCATATTGTGCCCAACGAGAGGGTAGCTGGTTGGCACATGCCCATCCTTACCGTGGGATTAGAGGGGACGGCTAGCTGTTAGCACATGCCCATCCTTACCGTGGGATTAGAGGGGACGGCTAGCTGTTAGCACATACCCATCCTTACCATAGAGACAGAGAGGTAGGGCAGCTGGTTGGCACTATGCCCATTCTTACCATATGGGAAGAGGGAAGCTGGTTGGCACTTGTGCCCATTCTTACTGTATGGGTAGAGGGGCAGCTGGTTGGCACATGCCTTCTTCTAACTGTAGAGATAGAGAGGTAGGGCAGCTGGTTGGCACTTTGCCCATTCTTACCATATGGGTAGAGGGGTAGCTAGCTGGTTGGCACTGTGCCCATTCTTACCGTATGGATAAAGGGGCAGCTGGTTGGCACTGGAGCCCTTGGCAGGGAGCTGCAGCAGAGAGGGGGGCACGGAGAGAACTGGCAGGCTGGGCACTGAGGACGGGCACATGCGCGGGGTGGCATCAGAGCCGGGTAACAGCACCAGCTGCCGCAGTAGGCCCTGGCAGAGAGGACGACACAGCACAGGTCACCTGTATGTGTGTGTATGTGTGTGTGTGTGTATGTATGTGTGTGTGTGTATGTGTGTGTTTGTGTGTGTGTGTGTGTGTGTGTGTGTGTATGTATCACTCACTGAGAAGAGACCTCTATATCTCCTGCGGCTTCCGATGAAGAAGCGTGATCCTCTGGTGTCTAGATCAGAGGGGAATGGCCTGTCATGGATCCTGTGTACACATGCACACACACACCCACACACACACACACACACACACACACACAACGTAAAACTTTAAATAATAGCCGAGTCCCAAATAGACGCCTGTCTCTTTTAAACGCCTGGTGTGGATACAGATTTGGGTTAAAGGCCGGTCTCAAATAGAGGCCTGGTCTGTTTTTTAGTTTCGGGTTGTATTTAATCTTCTAAAACCCGTCAGATCGTCTGTTTAAGCCAGTATGGTGCAGCATGCGCACGCTAACGTTATGATCAGATGGCATTAAAAGACTGTGGTGGGGAAAAGCTAGAGTTCCAAATTGTATAACTTTTTTGAAATTAACTATGCCTATATGTCCGACTTCAACATCGTTCAATTCATCCCTTTTGTTTCAAATTTCCTGGATAGGCAGATGGTAAGGTTGTTTTTATGCTGGCAACAAAACAAAAGGGTTCACAAATGTTATTCTTTATTCTAAATGCGTACCACCATGGCGATAAAGAGAAATAAGTAGGCTATTTCCAAATAAAATACTGGAGGAACGATATGGTTCATGCTCTCTCATGCTGTTTCATTCGTGCCGAAAAGGAGGGAGAATGAAACATTATGCACGTTCCACTTTTGCATAAATCATTTCCTGAACGGGCTGAAAATGCAACTGTATTTGACAGAGGACAGATATAAGTTGCTAGTGACAAAATATGAGCTTTCAGTGTGATACGATCTCTTTGTAAATTACATTTGATTAAAATGTGTTTCATCTGTTCCAGCTATCCCCACTATTTGGATCTTATCTCACTCAATGAACAACATCTCAACACTAAATGAATGATGATCCGTACTGTAATTGTCATTGAATAGCCTAGTCAAATGGGTAGACATTCAGTGTGTTTGAAATAATTAATTCAATAATATTTTCCATCTTTGCAGAGGAAAAGTAGAAATCTAGATGCACCCTAGCGGGGCTAGTCTAGCAACTCTCCGTT